>NC_068364.1:49301143-49508192 GCF_020536995.1 Dreissena polymorpha | reverse complement strand
TATTTTTAGATATCTTGAGCACCCATTCACAAGCAATATGCATCTTTGAATATAAAAATGCAAGTGTGCTTTTAGCATGCCAATCACACATACGATGCGTGCTCATTTACAAAGGTGCTCTTACTCTAAATAGCTATTTTGAATGGTTAACATGGTCATTACTTTAACAAGTTATATATCCATAATAATATCTTCGAATACCAATTGATTAGCGTTATTCACAACGCTTATAATAAAGTATTTCGCCCCGTTGAATATATACTTCTACTAGGTCTAGGATAACATATGTTTATTATAATCATTATATAGTTTCAAACATGTAAAATTAGTCTGGAATACCGTGCTTATACGCTTAAAAAACACATGCAATTACATCGAGTATACATACATCGTGAAAAAATTACACAATCGCTTTCTTACTTTACGACTCATTTATGATAGCAGGTGATGGATAGGGGCTGACTACATAAAACATATTAAATTTCATTTGAAACACATCAATGAATTAATCTTACGCATTTAAAAGGAAATTAGTTCGATACTATCTTGGGTTTCCGTCCATTTCTTGACTAATGCATATTAAATATATTACAAGTCTAGGCTAGAAGTAGGATCATTAAAGAAATTATAATTCCTGTATAATTCAACCGGTTTTCAAATATGAATGTCGCGATGATACGTTAAAAGTAAAATGCCTTTAATATACCCGAATATTATATTCTTATGCAAAATTTAAAATGTAATAAAAATGCATTAGTCTGCACGCATGTTAATTTGTACTGAAACATCGATGAGTTGAAAGACATCCTGGAGAGATGCTATTGCAAACACCATGTAATTAATGAATGAAGCTTTCATTTTACGGAAGAATACATTACTGTTATCGCAAAATCAATTACTTTACTATATAAAATAGAAGACAGCATTCTGGGACTGTTGTCGGAACATTCATATATGCCCTACCATGTATCGGCGTTAATTGAGTTTTGCATGTACATTCTGAATCACATGTAATTGTGTGAGGGTTCATTATACATATTACTTTTTATAATACGATTATCTGCACTGACGAGTCTATGATTGTGACCTCTGTGTAATTGAGTTATAATATTCATGCATCAAGAGCGAATTGTCACACACTAAACTAATATTCCAATGGGAGTGATGCATTATACAAATGAATGGAAAAGGCAAACTTCGCTATGGGCAGCTACTCGTTGTGTTAATCGTTCCAATGTAGCTAAGCGATTTTTTTACTTTTGCTTTAGTAATTGTCACTCAGCATCACTACGGGATACATTACGTGAATGGAAATAAATCGACATCCAAAGCAACTTAGAGTTTTCTGTTTCCTCTTAAATCATTTTATGACACGTTCGCAGTTTCGTATATGAAATGGATGTGTTCGATTTTAGTAAAAAACTAAATCGGCGAATTGATGAGAAAACAGTGTGTATATAATTGTTTTCATTATAAGAAAATCAAAATTGTTATTTCACTGTTAAAGTTGTTTCTTCCTATATGTCCAAAAGAAGATACGGTGACTTTAATGATTTATTTTGCGGATGATTACATTTATATTTTATTCCTTATTTTGCATACAAGTTAAAACATATTCATCTTTATATACGATACAAACATGTGAAGCTTAGAAGCGTATCTTACATTGGATGAAATGCTTTTTAAACTTTTCGGAACGTGTCTATCATTGGATAAGATGATTACTGCGATTTATAGATGTGTATGTGTGTATCTGAGCTAAGATAAAGATACAACGTTTCAAACGTTGGTATTTGGACACTATTAAACGTTTGACCAATATGAATTTATAGTGATACCAAGGACACTTAATTACTGATAAGCATGATTATTTAATATAAGGCATCACACTTAACGATAAACCCTTTGATAGGACGTTGTGTTCAAATCTACAGGTAAACATTAAGATGTAGCTGATATGTTTCAAGTACATGTATTTTATCTGATGTATTATTCCTAATTATTTTCATTTTTGTTAGATTGAAATTTGCAGTTGCAACTGTTTCTGAACAATTTAGGAATTTCAAATACAACAGATATTTAAATGCAGAATGTTTTTCTAAAGAGTATGTTTTTGTCAGTTTATTTATTGACGTAGTTTTTATTTAAAACAATTTATTTTTCTGAATTACTTTCATATCTAAAACATAACTATCAAACCTGGATACACCGCCCATGATATTTTTAAGATTAAATTTGTTGCAATACGTACACAGTTTAAGACCGGAAACACTAACCGCTATTTTAAATCAAACTGGTTTCATTTGCAACGTATTTGGTGGACACTTAAATGTCGTCGATTGCTTAAAACGGCAAGCGTTCAATACGCTTTATATCTAATTAATTACACGATGAATATAAAAGTCATCAACTTGTACAATACCTCTAGGTGAAGAATAACGTGTATGTGCCCTACGTTTTGAAGTATTAGTTACAAACCCAGAGTCTACTTCGTGCCAATTACTAAAAGCTTGTTTATGAGAATTAGACCGTAAAACCTCAAGAAAACGTTATGATAATGTTGACAATAGTGTACTTGATACTAATACTTTGCTGGCTATTTCTCAAACAGGTCAGGAGTCCATTCAAAAGTCATTGGCTCTCGAAACGAGAAAAATGGAAGAGTCAATAATATCTGGTGTTGATGGTCTCACAAAAGAATTGACATCTTGGAAAGTGAAAGCAAAACACTCCGTAATGAGAATAGCATGCTGCGTGATCGTGTGGTGGAGATTGAAACTTGCTGGATACCGGTGAACAATACAGCAGACGCAATAGCTTGCGCATATTTTGCATACCTGAAAGAAATGAAGCTCGTGAGAATACAGACACTCTAGTTCTTAATTTGTGCAAATCATTATGAGCTGATGTTGCCATAGGAGAAATTGATCGCTCGCAAAGGACTGGGGAACCTGAAGGTCGCAAAACACGACCAATCATAGTTAAGTTCACCAGCTATCGTGCCCGGCAAAATTGTACTCTCTTCGACGGAACCTCAAATCGAACGATGAATATGATCGCGTGTTCGTCAATGAAGACTATGAAGACTTAACGCAACGCCGTTCACAGCTGCTGTTTATTGCTCGCGGTCTTGCAAAATCAAAGAAAATCGAAAGTGCTTGGTCTGCCGATGGAAACATTCTAATAAGGGTCACATAAAACGGCGTGTCACGAATAAGGCGCATCAACTGTGAATCGGAATTGGACAAGTAGAAATCATAAAATTCGACACGAATCGATCCCCTCTTCTTTTTTGAACAGTGTTCATTTTATCCAGCGCAGGTGGTTTGTGTTGCACGAGGATCTTGTGACCTTGGTCATTTTTTGCATGAGATAAATCTTTACAAATAAATAAGCAAACGAAATGGATTTACATCTCTACATATCGATTGTGTGAACTCTGTTCATGATATATTTGTATAAATACTTCATCATAACCTACTTCCTAAACACATAATAAAAATAGTAAACCGGTGCTTACACTAAATACAATAACATCACTAACATATTTTACACTCTGTCTATTTAAAATGACAATGGTAAGTTATTGTACCAGATAAACCCGTCTCATTTTCGTGCGTGCGCGACTCCTACTTATAGCGAAACGTGCATCAGCGTATATCATAATTATTTCGATGTTTGATTGTTTGTAAGGGTAATTTACCCTTTGTAGCTTTGTTTATTTTAAGTAGTTGCTGCGCATTTCATCATTTATTTCACATGTGCATATCACCTTTGCGTATTTCATGAAACCTTCGCGCTATGTCAAGTATATCTGTTGTAGAGCATGATGATTGCAACTTGTGATTAGATATTGGTATCGGGAGTTATTGTCCTTTATTTGCATGCTTTATGAGATAAAATGCAAGTAAATCTGATTTAATTGCATATTTTTATTAGTGCAGTAATGCACTTAGATGGATCTCTTTTTTTCATAAATTAAATTATGTTAGCACTCGGTTTCAAACATGCAAGGATATATTTATTTATTAAAATCATAACAACTTCTAATTAAATTTGACAAAGTGACCCTGATAACTGATGACCTTCATTTTGTGTACACTTTGTCACTTTAATTTTTTGTTTTCGTACATGAGGAATACATATAAGTGTTCATACTATTGTAAAAGAACGCCGTACATATAACTATTCGGTAAAAAATAAGGCAGCAATGAGTCTTAAAAGCCTATGATTGCATAGACTCTTACATTGATGCATACTAGATTATGTACAGCATACATAACATTATTTTAGCGTGGAATTCGTTATCTATTGATGAAATATTATTATACACATTTATCATTAAATTACTGGCAATTTACTCAGAATCGAATACAAGCTTAGTTTGTTCGTCTTTTCTATATTCAACATTCAAGGTTTCTATATAATTCCTATATATGTATATGTGCATGGGTGTATGTTTGTATATATACATGTACATAAATTGATGCCTAACAGATGGTGTACATACAATGTATTTAGCGTGGTAGTCGTTAGGTTTTGATGAAATATATCATTAAACTTAATCATAAAAGAACTGGCAATTTACTGTGCATTTAATAAAATCTTAGTTTGTTTGTTTCTCCTATATTAAAATGCATTGTATCTGTAAAATTGTTATATATGTATATGTGTGTGTATATGTGTGTGTGTGTGTGTGTGTGTGTGGTGTGTTTTGTGTGTGTGTGTGTGTGTGTGTGTGTGTGTGTGTTGTGTGTGTGTGTGTGGTGTGTGTGTGTGTGTGTGTGTGGTGTGTGTGTGTGTGTGTGTGTGTGTGTGTGTTTTGGTGTGGTGTGTGTGTGATGTGGTGTGTGTGTGTGGTGTGTGTGTGTGTGTGTGTGTGTGTGTGTGTGTGTGTGTGGGTGTGTGTGTGTGTGTGTGTGTGTGTGTGTGTGTGTGTGTGTGTGTGTGTGTGTGTGTGTGTGTGTGTGTGGTGTGTGTGTGTGTGTGTGTGTGTGTGTGTGTGTGTGTGTGTGTGTGTGGTGTGTGTGTGTGTGTGTGTGTGTGTGTGTGTGTGTGTGTTGTGTGTGTGTGCGTGTGTGTGTGTGTGTGCATGTTGCTATGTATACATGTATTTTTTTGTATGCATGTATGCGTTGTATGCATGTGTGCGTATGTATGTACATGAACTAGTGTAAAAGTCGATGGTCATTTGATTATATTGTGTTATAATGGTTATCAATCAAAAGTTTGCAATTTGATACTCGTTAAATATACACATAAATATGTCATTCCTATATTTTAAAAACTACTTTTTTATATTTGTACACGTATATTGCTCATCAATGTATCTATATTTATTTTTGTTATACATAAGTAGATAACATCACAATTTGAAGTTACCTATTATCATCACACTCGCCCAACCACGTTTTGCTCTCCGTAACTAATCTTTTAAAGTGATCGTACCAGTACAAGTGTAACATTAAACATAGATTATTGTCCAATCATATTATTGTCCAAGTAAAAGTTTACTTACATTAGCTAATTTAAAGTGTTTATACTTAAAATACTCCCAGTACTACTTTTAGCTGAAGATATGTTTTTCTTCAAGCATAACATGCCTGTTCTGTTGCAAACAGTGTTATCAAACAGTAGAAATGCCATATATATGTCTTTACGCGTTATTGTATTAGACGAATTATGTCAGCGTTTCAATCTTTATCATACCACCACATTGATATCTGCTTGATATCCTGTTGCCTGATATCTTTTTTATATCACGGTCAACAGGAAGTTCATATATCAGTCATGTGTGGAGGCTACTTAGACTTAATTACAATGTTTTGTTTTATTGTAAAACTGAATCAGATTTATCAAAACAAACAATTTGATACCAAGAGGTATTACATTTAATCCACAAAAGCAACAAAAACAGAAAAAAACGTATTTTCGAAATATTAAGAATGAATAAGTACATGCTGATGACGTCATGTAACCAACGGACTACTTTGTTTGACAAGCCTTCATAGTGCAAACATCAAAGGTCAAAGGTTATGTCAAAAATTCAGCACTTATTATAAACAGACCCAAAAAATAAAACAAACAATAAAAAAGTATTAAAATATTAAAAATAAAATATTAACACACTTTACATAAACCAATTGTAATATGCATTAAAAAATGAATTAATTTAAATAATATATTATTATTAAGGTTACAAATATGATTTGTCGTCTGTTACAGTTTGCCACAGGAATTGTGTTTGATAAATCTAGGCTAGTTAAAAGCTAATTTCTTTTCAAAATAAGGACTTAAACATAAAAACATATATTAATACAATAAATAAACATTGACCATGTCAGACTTTGTGAATGGGGGTAAGTTTGACATCGTTTGGGACGGTTTAATGGAGGAAGTTGTTATGTCAGAGGAAGACTTTGCCAATCAGTTTGGAATAAATCCGAGTGCGTTTAATGAACCATTCGATGAAAGCACGAATACAAATGTAAATTTAACTAAAAGTCATTTAGAATCCCTTACTGAAACAAAATCAAAAACTGAGAACAGTGAAAACATATCAGAGGCCACAGAAATAACAATCGAAGATGTAAAAAAATTCATTGAAGCCGAAGATAACAAAAACACTATCCGGAAAACACTGGCAGATGTCAGTCGATTTCAACAATATCTTGCGAAGAAGGGCGAAACGAAGGCAATCCACAATTTATCAGTCGACCATCTTGATGAATATCTTGCCACATATCTGCTCTCCATTCGCAAGAGTGATGGTGATGAATACGAGCCTTTCACATTGCGGAGCATCGTGGGAAGCATTGAGCGGAAACTCCAAAGAGCAAAGTACCCATACTCTATCTTTCGGAGCAGTGGCCCTGAATTTTTCCTCACACGCGACTGCCTGAAAGCAAAGCAAAAAATCTAAAAAAACAAGGAAAAGGTAAATTTAATCACTGTTTTTACAATAAATATGGCATGAAATTGTGAATAAGACAGCACTATTGACTTAAAACATTATATTAAATTTATCTACTATTATTTATATTTGTCTTGATTTTATTTCGATTTTAAATGTTATCTACTTAATAAAATGAAAGCAACAATTTCTAATAATGATTGTTATTGTTGATATTACTGGTAATATTTAAGTCTTAAAGAGTCTCAATTATGTGTAAAATGTGCAGACAATGTTAATAAATATCAGGGCTTTTTCTCTTTCTGTGAGAATGGCCGTTTTTTCATAATTTGAGGAAATTCGCAACTAAAATGTGCACAATTTTAAGAAGTTCGAGACTCAAATATTCACAATTTCAATAAGTTTGCTCCTGAAATTTTCACAAGTTGAAAAAAAGTTTGCTACTCATTTTTTCACAAATTTAAACAAGTACGCAACTCAAAATGGATGAGCGTAGGCCGCTTCACAAAAACAGGCAAAAAAGTTCTCTATATTATAATTTTTTTAGGAAACAAGCCTAAAGCGGTGCCGCATTATCAGACGAAGAGATTCAAAAACTCTACACAGACAACATTCTGGGTGCAACAACGCCAAAATCACTACTAAATACCATTTGGTTGAACAACTCCCTGCATTTCGGCCTACGAGGAACCCACGAGCAGTACAATTTAAGGTTAGTTTAATTATGAAATGACAGACTTTCAGTGCTAAAAATGAGAGTCTAAAATTTGATAAATTTTGGGAATCATTGCATAATTGTAATCCCGTATTAAACCAGATTAATCATTTGCTTAACCTCCAACATCTTGAATGTTACATGAACGGCACTGAATACTAACTTCAATATAATGAAACAACTTCTGATAATTAAACTCATTTTTGTTTAAGATGGGGTGATGTCAAACTGAAGACAGATGCTTCAGGAAATGAATTTCTGGAATTCAATGAACGACAGACTAAGACCCGCACTGGCGCACATGCATCAGATGCCAGAAAAATTCATCCGAAGATGTTTGCCTCACCAGAGTTAGGAAATAGGGACCCTATTTACATTTACAAACAGTATAGTGATAAAAGGCCACCCGGTTTCAGCACTGATGATAGCCCATTCTACCTGGCAACAAGAACCGTGCCCTTAACTGACATTTCTGATCAGTGGTTCCTACGGCAGAAACTTGGTGAAAAAAATGCCAAGATGTTGAAAACTATGGCAATCGAGGGCGGTTTGACAAAACCAAAAATATCAGTAACCATTCCGCTAGAAAACACCTTGTTCAAAAATTAAGGGATTCCAATATCGCACCCACTGAAATCATGCAAATAACAGGACACAAAAACGTCCAGTCAATAATAAATTACAGCGAAATTCCGAACAAACACAAAAAAGATGTTCAAACCTTTTAGCATCATGTTCTACTGCAACTCCATCTCAGGCATCTGTTTCATGCACTTCTGTCAACACTTCCGAAATGAACATTTCTCTCCCCACCCACCCTTCACAAGCACAGCTTCCTGGCTAAAATCCAATACATGGCATGTTTTTGGAGCTGTACTTAAAGTGCAGAACCTCAATATTTACGCACAACCACCACAGTAAACCAAATGCGCAGTACATATTCCGAATTCTAATAAAACATCATTCATTTCTTTACACGTGTTAACACACTGCGAAGACGTGAGCGACTGCACTGGCCTTAACATGTTAAATTGCGTTTCAAGTTTTTCCTTTAAATGTATAATATGTTTTCATTTTGTGTAATAAAGTATTGCTGCTTTAAATTTTGTTGCAGAATTAAAGAAGACAGAGAAAGAAACATCGTTATTAAATTACATTAAATGGCAACTACTTTTCGTGTTGAGGAACAATGCTATTTTTAGAACGATTCATACGCGATAAACAAATGTAGCGGGGTGAGTGGTGTCAGTGGAATGATAAACAGAAAACAAGTTACTGCCTGGTCGTTTTGTAATATATCAGGCTCGGCACGAATGAAATAAATGTTTTTCTGTTTATCACACCACTGACACCACTCACTCCGCTACATTTATTTTATTCTAAGCCTCGCCTGATATATTACAAAACGACCAGGCAATAACCTGTTATTCTCTATATCTCGTCCTTCTGGGAACGATTCATAATGTTAAAAAGTAAACGCATGTTTGGAAACGCTGTCATGATTATATACAAAACGCAAGTAAGATTCTCATTAGTGCTTCAATTATTATATATCGTCCAATTATGGTCAGATGAACTAAGCTTGATTTCTTTGCGCACTAGCGTATATAATTCGATTAATATACTAAATACTGTCGAACATCCGCGAAAATATATTCTTTTAGGAACGCATATATATGATGATATACAACTTCTAAAAAAGCTCCTATCTTGCTTCGAGTTTGTTGGAACACTCCTTTGGTTAGCTTGTATTTTGTTACAGTCAGGTGATATCCATCCAAATCCAGGACCCTCAATTTCCGAATCATCGTTACATACTGATACAAATGGTTCCTCACCCACTTATAATACTTCAGCAACTTGTATACATTACAATGTTCAAAGCCTATTGCATAAATTAGACGTTCTACGCACAGGTCTACAATAGTTTGACATTATGCGTTTACTGAAACCTGGTTAAATGATACCATATTATCTAGTGATCTCATGTTAAATGGTTTCCATCTGCCAATCCGCAAAGACCGTCCCCTTGATCCACATGGTGGTGTTAGTAATATATGTAAATTAAAATATTGCGTTTAAAAGAAGAAGCGATCTTGAATTTAATCATATTGAATGTATATGGATCGAAGTAACTCTTAACAAAATTAAATCAATTCTTTATGGAGTATTTTACAGAACACCAAGTGCAGATTCAGCGTATATGAAAGCAATTGAAGATTCTTTTGGGTTAGCATGCGATTCATGTATAAATGACGGTATTATTACAGGAGACTTTAACTTGAATCTCCTTTCACCAGCGTCATCAATGAAAATAGAAAACCTTTGTCAATTCAATCTCACACAACTAATACACGAACCCACTCACCACACAGAGCAAACATCTTCAATTATTGATTTAATTTTTGCAAGTGACCAGAGCAATGTAATATTCTCTGGAATTGGAGAACCTTTGCTTGACCAAAATATTCGGTATCATTGTCCCATTTTGGAATTTTGAAATTTAAAGACCATTAGTAAAATCTTACTACCGGCATATTTTGCGTTATGACATAGGTGATTACGACAAGTTACGACTCCTTTTTACTGAAACACAATGGCATCTTTTGAAATGTGATGATATTGATAAATATGTTGAAAATATAACTAATGCCATTTAACAAACAGCAAAGTCGTTCTTTCCAAACAAAACCATATGCGTACGTCCACGTGATTTACCATGGATGAATAATCAAATTAAGAGAAAAATCGACATCGAAAAAGATTATATCGCAAAGCTCAAAAAGTTAACACCGTACTGCACAGGTCAAATTTTTATCGTGCTAGAAATGAAGTAATAATACTTTTACGAAATTCTAAATTTGAATATTTTAAGAACATTGCACATAAACTTAATTCGTCTGAGCTCTGTGCTAAAGACTGGTGGAAAACATTGCGCACCTTCATGTCTAAAAACCCAAATAAATCGATTCCACCCCTATACGATGAACACTCAAAACACATTTGAGAAAAATGACACACGCAAAGCTAAAATCATTAATAAATATTTTGCAAATCAATCCTCAATTGATGTAACAAATCATGATCTTCCAACTCATTTTACCGCCGACAATAACAACTTAAATTCAATTGATATCACTCAAGAAGAAATCGTAGATGCAATTAAATGTCTAAAGGTAGGGAAAGTTTCCGGACCTGATGGAATCGATAATCGTATCCTCAGGGAGGCAATGTTTCAACTAAGCTCTCCTCTATGTGAACTGTTTAAATCCTGTCTTTCTTCTCGTAAAATGTTGTTGGAAAATTGCAAATGTGTGTCCTGTATTCAAAAAGGGTGACCTAGCTCTTGTTTTTAATTATCGTCCTATATTTTTGCTTAATACTGTCGAACAGGTATTTGAACGAATAATTCACAATTATAATTTTAATTCCTCCGTCTTAACTCATTCTTCACACAGTCTCAATCTGGCGTTATGCCTGGTGACTCGACAGTAAATCAGTTAACCTATATTTATGATACATTTTGTAAAGCTCTTGATAATGGTCTATAAGTCAGAGTAGTCTTGTTTGATACATGTATTAGTAAAGACTTTGAGAAAGTATGGCATGATGGTCTTTTGTACGAAAGCAGCAGGTATTCGGGGAGATTTAATAGCATTTCTTTCAAATTATCTTGCTAACCGTAAACAAAAAGTAATTCTACCTGGCGCAGAATCATCTCTTGTAGAAACCATCGCTGGTGTTCCAGGGGAATATTAGGCCCTCTTCTCTTTCTTGTTTACATAAATGATATAGTAGCTGACATACAAGCCAACATAAACCTTTTTGCCGATGATTCAAGCCTATTTATGGTTGTGAACTCAAGCAATGAAACAGCAACTGTTTTGCAATCTGATATAGATAACACTTCATGATGGGCTGATCAATGGCTCGTACACTTCAATCCCTCTTAATCAGAATCAATGCTTATATGTCGTAAAACAAATAAACCGCACCACTCTCCACTCTCAATAGGTGGCGTTGATATACTTCTGGTAAATATTCACAAACACTTAGGAGTATATTTGGCAAATGACTGTACTTTGGCATGAACACATTACTTTTATTAAAGAGAAGCTTGGAAGCGGATTAATATAATGCGACGTCTAAAATCAATGCTTGATAGCATCTCGAAACCATCTATTTTGCATTCACACGACCAATACTCGAGTATTTAAATGTCATTTTTGATAACTGTACTTAATATGAAAAAGAAGAATTAGAGAAAATTCAAACAAAGGCAGCTCGTATTTCATCAGGTTGTACTCGATTAGTCTCTCTAGAAGATCTTTATAATGAGATATGTTAGAAAAGTCTAAGTCAAACACGACGTAAACACAAGTAAATATTTATGTACAAAATGAATTTTTGAGAGGCACCTTACTACTTACAGTCACTCCTACCTAACACAGTCGGAGCATCTAGCCAAGACTCGCTTAGAAATGCATCTCATTTACAATCCATTTATGCCCGAACTGCATCTTACTCAAATTCATTTCTACCATCTACATTAACCGATTGGAATCGTCTTCCAGAAGAATTAAGAAAAACCGGACTCGATTCATTATTTTAAAAAACTAATCAATAGTGATCAACCAATTCAAAACCCATTGTTTTCTTATGGAGAGAGGCGTCCCCAAATTTTACACACACGCATTAGAACCAATTGTAGTGCGCTTAATGAACATCTCTTCAAGCATAATGTAGTCGCCTCACCTCTATGCCGATGCGGACTAAGGGAGTTACCCTCTCACTATTTCCTTGAGTGTCAGCTCTATATTAATATCCGTGCAGGACTTCTGAACACCATATCAATGTATTCCGTCCCCTCTTTCCAAACGATCTTATATGTAGATAGCATTCTGGACTATCAAACTTATACCAAAATTGCTGATGCGGTACACACATATATTATCAATAGTAAACGATTTGAAACATAGTTTTGCATCAGAACGTCTCTATAACTCACTTTCTCTAACTAAGTCTTCTTTTTATCTACTCTACTATTTTCTCCTCTTATCGCACTTATCCCATTTTTATTCGACTTATTAGTTTAACTTATTATGTTCGCTTAAACATGCAACTAAATTAACCTTTATGGAGAAGAACTCTATAAGACGTAGTCTTCCGTTCTTATCCAAATCAAATCATTGTTGTATGTTTCGTATACATGTATATGTATATGCATTCTCGTTTGAATAAAATATGTTTAAACTAAGAAAACGTTCAGATTGTTCGGCCATCAAATCTCCATGAGAATCACATTTAAACTGCGCATGTATCGCAGTATTATAGTTTGGAACATAGCGGATTCCATTTCTTTGCATTTTCCAACGAAAGAATACATTTAACAGCAATACCAGTTACAACAATTACGAAAAACAAAATATTAATGTACATGCATGAGTATAGCACACGCGTTACATTTACCACTACAATTTTATAATACTGATAAATTTCTTGAAATTAGTCGCAATATGTGTCATAGGAAATTATAAATCTGTGATTCGGTTTAGGTCGTCGTCGCGTAGCATTCTGTACATAGATGGTGACGTCACTACGTTATTGTCACCTCTATACTTAGACACATCACACACCTCCATTTGGAGGCATTTATGACTACGACACAAAGAAGTCCGCGGATGAATGAAGAATTTGTTTTAGAAGTAAACATTATTGTTATGATTTAAAATTTAAGTGTTATTTTGTTCGGTCTTACACTTTCGGTTGTAACAACATGGGTCCTTTATTGACGAAAGTGCGCAATTAAATAGCGTTTTCAAAACCGTTTACAGAGTTTCAAAAGGAGTGTCTGATGCATGTTTTGAATAGACACTATGTCATGGCTATATTGCCGACTGGGTATGGGAAAAGTTTGATATTTAAAGTGGCTCCTTTTGCATAGAAAGAGAAGTTCAAGTTGACATGTTCAGTTTGTTAATTTAATTTTGACACCCTTAAACAGTATCATGATGGACCAAATATATGCATTGAGCCAATAAGGAATAAGTGCGTGTTGGCTTGACTATAACTGTCAAAGTGGTCAGACCACAGCAAGTGTTGAAGGCAGTTCTGAGCAAATTGACAGAAATATTATGCAAGTGGGAAAATATGAATACATTAGTATTAATTTAAAGCACAAAGCTTTGAAGTTCTTTGATGGTTGTTTTTAGGGAAGCCTCTAACATAGTTTACCAATCAATTAAATAGATCTAATTATAATTGTTTTATAAGTGCCTGGTATAATTTTTTCTTTAAATAATTGAGATCATTGAACAATTTAGTGAAAGCATAGCATTGATGTTCTTTGATGGTCATTTTTAGTGGAATAGTATGTTACAATAAAACAATTATAACTATTGTATTAATGAATTTAGATTAGGTGACATCTTTAAAGGGGGTAGTCATTCAATGTTTGAGATTATCACATTCTATAGTTGAAAAATAACACTTAAATGACTTACCATAGTAAAATAAAGTAGCATAGAATATATTTCAGGTCATACAATGTAAAACTGAAGTTGAAGAAGAAATACAAATATTTTACACTGTCAACACTGATAATTTCAAAAAAATATAATTCCCTTCCTATCTACCTACCCTAGTTGTTTGGGGCAAATTTAAATATAAGTAATATCATTTTGAGTTAAATTATTAAAATATAAATATGTTTTGATTACATTTGCTAATTATATTATTAATAATGAAATTCTTTGTAAGGAAAGTGCAATTCTGTTTTCATTAGTCTAAATTAGCTACTAGTAAAAATAAAAATATTCGTGATATCCAATAATTGGATTATATACATATGAATGCATACTTTTTTGACAGTTACATACAGTTTATTTATTTATCATATTTAACTGTTACAATAAGAACATGTTTGAAATTAATATAAATGTGATTTTACCATCTTTCAATTCACCAATAAACCATAATTAATTGGATTAAAAACAACAAATAACTACAGTTCCACAACCCAGCCCAAGTTTACTCAAACTGAAATAATTCATCAATTGATAATATTTAATTGGATAA
This sequence comes from Dreissena polymorpha, assembly GCF_020536995.1. NCBI lineage: Eukaryota > Metazoa > Mollusca > Bivalvia > Myida > Dreissenidae > Dreissena > Dreissena polymorpha. Next base: position 49,493,487 of record NC_068364.1, on the reverse strand, counting down.
AAAAAACCATGTATAAGATACTCAGTAAAATTTTGAAAATAATCCATGTATTCCTCTAGTACACCAACATGCACTTACTATCAATTTACATGCACTCCTTAAACAGTTTAACAAAAATAATGAATTATTAATCCAAAGAAAACAAGAAACAAGCTGCTTCATAGTTAAAGTTAATGAAAGATTACATAAGCAAAATAATCATTTTGATAATAAATCCAGATTATACTTCAACCTAAACATTTTTATTTATTTTTTGGGGGGTGGGGGACGTAAGCACTTACACTAAAATTGGTGAGGAAACATCTGTGGAGGAATCGTCGTGGGGGGATGTCTGGGGAGGAAACATCTTGGGGGAGGGGGGCTTCCGGACTTCCTGCTAAGGGCGAAAGGGCGTCTGACAACGAGCTGGCTATGACAATAACTCGGGTTTTCTCGAAAAGAGCCGAGCTAAAAATGAGCAGATAAATTAAATGGAAAACATACAATATTATGGCAAGAAAAATAAAAATGTAAAAATCTCACCTGTTTTACTTTGATGATGCGATTAGCAAATTCAGCATTTTCAGTATCTACTAAATACATATATGAAAGTGCCAAATGTTCTAGATACCATGACGTCCTCCTCAATATGTTAAATCCTTCGTATTCCATTTTATTTTACCCTGAATAATCCTCTCACACGTTAGGCCTACATGTAAGATTTCTTGCAATGTTCATTGTGTTTATTATGAATCGTTTAGGCCTACGTCCTCAAATTTCAGCAGGTATTTCATTATAAATATGTATTTATGATTTTGATTTATTTATTATGTCGAAGATAACAGTCTTGCAACGGGTTGAGTTAGTTACGTGTTTAATGAGTCTTACAACAATAGACTGGCCTGTAAAGAGGCTCCTTTTGAAGCACAACCTGCATCCAAGAATATAATATAGCTGACCCGGTTTGATGGGGCCTGTTTTTGATTATAATTAATTACCATTTTTCACTTCTGTTTTTATAATGTTTACCAGCGCCATGCTGGAAATAGTCCGTTTCCCACAATTCTTAGAGCGCATTTACACAGGTCAGTAAGACCGGTGTGTACACAATGGTCGCGTAGTAGTATGGTGTCCCCCTAGTGACCGGGAGGTCTTAGGTTTGGTTCCTACTGTATGGGTCGTTCTTTAGATCTCACAAAGTACTGGGTCTAGTCACACGAAGCCGACTCGAACGCTTTTCAAATAAGTAGTGAGTCTTAAAATGCAATCGATCTAACATTGATAGGCTTAATCTTAACTATATCTAGTTACTATAGCATAATTCATTACATTACTTAGCGTAAAGCTCTACTGACTGTAATTTAAAAGTCAACTAGCCATGTTTGATATTAAAATAGTATTGCGGGTGATTAAGCATATACTCGTTTACAAACTTGATCCAGATTACTAAACCTAGATAATACGGCGTTTGAATTTGAATCACCTTTTTTCAATGACTAATGTGTTATGTCCATCCGAATCCAATTCATAGCGTCTCCTTTTTAAATGAGTATATAAATTCATTATCACTGGAATCTGAAAAACGCACCTGCATTTCTGATAACAAAAAATAGATACGAAGAAGCTTTTGTGTGTTATAAATAGTCGTTGCTGCTCTTCAAATTCAATTCCAAATATAAAGATTAAATCATGAACCGCATGTGACGCAAAGTGGTTATTTTTCCGTTCTTTCCGTCTGCTCTTCAGATTACGAAATGCTATGTTTTATATTCGACATATTCCGTGTTAACCCCTGTGATGTTGTGCATGTCACACTCATCTTCGTTGATCAGTAATATACGTACCAGAATTGCAGTGCAGTTATGCGTATCAGATTGCAGTGCGATTTAAACTAATTAAAAACCAACATATTACATATTCTTAGTTGAAATAATAATGCAATAGACTGATTCTAAATATTTTGCCAGCATTCATTATTGCAAACTGTATGATCAAATTTAAAACCGCTGTTTGGTATCAATCAATAGATTACCGTTCTTAGAATGTATGCAATCACTCATAATGGTAAATGTGCACACCATAGTTTGACTGACACCTGTCGAGAGATTCTATTTTGAATGACACTGTAGTGTATTCAGAAAAATTCAAGAAAACTTTCAGATTGTTCGGTCATCAAATCCCCATGAGTATCACATTTAAACTGCGCATTTATTGCATTATTATCTTTTGGAACACAACAAATTGTTTTGCATCGCTTTACATAACCAAGTCATTATTAAGAAATATGAGGTCCAGCGAGAAGAATACATTTAACAGCAGTACCAGTTAGAACAATTAGTGTAAACAAAATATTAATGTACAATGATGAGTTATATTCACTGCAATACAGTTTTATAATAATGATCACCTTCTTGAACTACATCGCAATATGTGTCATAGAAGAAATTATAAAAATGTGATTCGGTGAAGGTTGCCGTTGCGTAGTCGATATGGTGTCCCCCTAGTGACCGGGAGGTCATGAGTTTGATCCCTACTGTAGGGACGTTCTTTAGATCTACCACACATACATAAAATACTGGTTCTAGTCACACGAAACCGACCCGAGAGCGTTTTAAATAAGAAGTAAGTCTTTAAATGCGATCGATCTACAATATAAAGGTTTAGACTTAACTATTACTCGTTATTATAGCATAATTCATAAAATAACTATAGGTAAAGCTGTACTGACTGTCACGTATTAGTCAACTAGCCATGCTTGATATTAAAATAGTATTGCGGCTTATTTAGCATATACTCGTAACAAAGTTGGTCCAGATTACCAAAACTAGATAATGTTATCTCACACGGCGTTTCAATTTGGATCACCTTTTGTGATGACTAATGTGTTAAGTCCATCCGAATCAGATCACTGGATTGGCCATGTTAAAATATACTTTTTTCGTTGGTTCACATCAAACCGGATCGTTTTTTATCAATAGCTTCAGGATTTTTTTCATTGGTGGTTTAGTTTTCCAAGTAAATGTCAAATTTGTTTTGTTGTAAGGAGCACAATAGCAAAAATGGTCTGTAATAATGGCAATGGATTGCCGCTGATACAACTGCATTAAATTTACTTGTAGTACGTGTGGGTAGTACTTTTGTAGCATCGGTAACCTGTTTAATAAATTCATTAGCACTGAAATCTGAAAAACGAACCGGCATTTCTTATAACCAAACAAGGAGAAACGGAGAAGGTAATGCATGTTATATATAGTCGTTGCTGCTTTTCAAAATAAATTCTAAATATCTACATTAAATCATTAATCGCGTGTGACGCTAACGGGTTGTTTTTTCCCCGTTCTTTCTGTCTGCTATTTAGATTACGATATGATATACTTTATTGTCTAAATATTCTGAATTAAACCCCGTGATGTTGTGCTTGTCACACTCAGCTTTGTTGATCAGTTATGTAAGTATCAGATTGCTTTGCAGGTTAAATTCAATTCAAAACCAAACTATTATGTAATGATGAAATTGATCGTTCGTGTTCGATGAAGAATGCTGATTGCAGCGGTAGCATACATATGTTAACCAATTAATGCCTTGTGGATTCTCCCATCTTTCAAAAACGGATCAATTTATTTCCAAAATTAGGGATGTCTGGTATATTAATTTCTGTATTTAGAATATTTATTACAGAAATAATTTTAAGCAACATGCGGCGTCTCATCTTGGTCTATGATGTTTGCCAAGGCCTTTTTTTCTAGACTCTAGTTATAAATGGGATAATATCAAGTTTAGGCCGCTTATTAATGTCAATTGGCAAGCGTCAGTTGCCAAACAATAGTGCAAGTACAATGAAGTGAATTGACTTTAATTTTCGTTTAGCCTATATTTAAAATATATCAGATCACTGGTTAAACCGAGTCTTTCCTAGTGTGAAAATACCAAATATAAATTGCAGATTCTTTCCTGTTGCTATTAATCACGATCCATGATACATTTGCCTTCAAAAACGCACACTTTTTCTGTGTGAACATTCTGTTTATAATGTTAAAAAACACAATACGTACCTTCATCAATGCTGCAACAAAGTTACAATCCTTGTCATTGGCGTTGTTCGGTTATGGTTTCTCAGTTTATAAATGCTTTAAGGTCCACTTTTCATTAACAAAGTGTAAACGCTTTTTGTCAACTCCTTTTTATACCTTGCGGAAACAAAATATGATACAGTGTATGTTATATTGAGTTAACATGCATGCAGTTGTCTTCATATAAGTAACTCGTAATTGTTGAGCTAATACATTTAATCACATACAATAAACAATAAGTTCAATATTGAATATATGAAGCAAAAGTCCCGAACAGTGGTAAACTAATGTGAGTATATTAGTGCAGTTATGATCCATCAGATTGTATTTTTTAAAGAACGATAATTGTAACGATAGTGTATAACCTATTTGCATCGTAAGCTAAGGTTTAACAACAGCGTGCCTCTGACGGTAATGATGCTCTTTTCTGCATGTAACAATTGGTCAGTTCAAACAATTGTAACTAAACTGATATTTATTCAATTTTAATGATACTTATTTTGAATCCTTATAATATGATGTTAATCTGTATGTACACTAATATATAATATTAAAAATTATAAGCCAAGTGTGAAGTTTTGATCTTAGTGGAGGTTCGAAAAAATAATTAAAGTGTGTGCAAGTTTGGGCTAAATTTTCTTGCCTCAGCATAATCCTAATTCCGCTTATTAAATAATCTTTAACTGTACACACCGTAAGGTGTGGTAAGATTGTAATACTTTTCTGACTAAAATAATAATATCGAGTAAAAGATATAACCTCAATTGAATAACACACACACACACACACACACACACACACGCACGCACGCACGCACGCACGCACGCACGCACTATGCAATATGAACGCGGTAGAATCGGAATATCACTTTTTGTTAGTTTGCCCAAAATACAAGGATCTCAGAACAAAATTCTTCAAACCGTATTTTTGCCGATGGCCTACTGTAAATAAATTTATCGCACTTAAAAACTCAGAATCAAAATTGTACTGAATAATTTAGCAAAATTCGTTTTCTTTGCAAATAAGACCAGTACACTGCAGAGTGATTAAAAAGATTTATTACAATTGTTAGTATCATTTTAAACATCATTGGGTGTACATGCACTAACTATGCTCTTGTTAAACATTGTTGTTAATTGTATGTCTTACCCACTGTATATTTGTTCTATATGTTGTTTGCTATAAACATTGTATATGTTTTATGCACTAAATAATATGGTATGGTATGGTATGGTAAATGACATATTCTCGTTTATTTGATTTATTTTATTTTTAACAATCTCAGCATTTCACCAGTTTAGCAAATGTGTTTTTCACACAACAATTAACATAGTCTACTATGCGCATGAGGATCAATTTACAGAGATGCCCACGTGCACGTATACAGACCAATACTAACATGATTACTTGTTTCGGCATGATAATCTCTAAAATTGTGCATTGTGCATGGCATTTATGTCCAAATTTAAACAGTATTAAAGCAGACGAGTTGCTTCTTGCATATGGCAGTCCGCCGTTTATCAATATTGTAAGAAAACTATATATAACACAATCATCAACAAATGTTCGTATTTAACATCGCATTAAACATATATGCCAATACATTTTCTCTTTCGAATAATCTGATATTAAAGAGAAAAAGAAAAGTTTACCAAACGTTCCTCGTCCAGGACGTGCACCCAGTACCTTTTTCAAAGAAAAACGTGCTACCATTGCACCAGTTGGACTTATACGTAACCTTTATGTAATGAACGAAAACTATTAGACATATATATAACACACCCGAAAGCGCGAATGTACAATAAGAAAATGTTGCACTAAAATACCCATTTGAAATGATATTTTACCGATATAAAACTGTCTACTGTTAAAGCATTTCGTTTAAAAACATCTTCTATACATAGCAAATAAAGCGATTAAATGAGATAAAAAAATCACACTTCCTAAAAATTGAATCACCATGATTTCATACATAGAGCGAATTCGAAACGAATAGGCGACCAATCATTGAAATGGTAGCTTTTTTCATAAAGATTCGTTTGAGCCTATGTTTTTCACTGTGGAAATATGTCTGAAATGTTTTCCTTACAATGACCGGGTCATATCAATCGTTGTTTCATTGTGCTTTGAATCTGCTTATAGTTTCTACCACATATATATATATTATCACTAGCATACACCTGAGTAATAAGTACTATAACAATAAAACAAAATCAAATTATGAATGATACGTTCACATAGTATAGTTGTGTTTGTCATTTATAGTTAATATGGCATATTTTCATTCATAAATATTATTGATAAAAATTAATAAAATATTAAATTCGAATGTGTTTTATATGTTGAGTCTCTCGACGTCACCACTGATACCCATAAAGGTTGTTAGTAAGCAATTAAAATGTTTATTAGAATGCTTAAAAAACACAAAACAACAAAGCTAAATATTCTCCACACAAGAGTAGTCGTTGTATTAGTCGTGATTATACATTACGTGTGTCGATGAATAAAATGCCATATATCGTAAAGGTCAGTGTTCGCCTTTCTCCGATATTCCACAAGGTACTAAAACACAAGTTGAGTCATCTAAGTTGTGTTAGAGTCCCATTAACCCATTAATGCCTAGTGGACTCTCCCATCCTTCTTAATTGGATCAATTTTTCCAAAATTAGGGATGTCTAGTTTATTTATTTCTATATCTAAATATTTCTAACAGAAATTCCTTTAAGCACACAGCGCAGACCCTGATGAGACGCCGCATTATGCGGCGTCTCATCTGGCTCTTCGCTGTTTGCCAAGGCATTTTTCTAGACACTAGGCATAAATGGGTTAAATGGATTAAATTATCGACATGCATGGGTTATAGCCATTATGACACAACTTTACCTACTAAATAAACGTCATTTTATCAAATACAAATTACGTTTTTTGTTCACGCTTAAAATATAATACAAAACTTTACTGAAATAAAAGTTTCTGAAGTACAATTACATACAGTACATTTATTCACAGTATTGTTTTATTCACGCAAAGGTAAAATTGCATTAATGTCCACACCAGCCAACTCAGACATATTGCATAACCTGATTATAGGCAGTTTGGACGCTACACTCTATGTTTTATCTATTTTATTACCTTATTTAACTCGTTGCGCCATAAATCAAGTGTGTCGTTGGTTACTGGGGAGGCATTACCAGCAAATATTATGCCTCTTTAATCATGTTATCAGTAAAATTGTTAATCTTGACTTCATGAGATAAATGGTTACTTTCACATTGAACAGGATTATTTGGAGCATACATGTTCGACACTATCCGTTTCGCATATCTAAATATGATAATCGTTAATCAAATCGTTTATATAGTGTTATGTAAATAATTGTTATGAAAATGCTAAATAAAATTATCGTCATACCTCTATGTATATATCTCTCTGCAGCTTCATCTACAGACATCATTTTAACCCGCATAGTGTGCGTGCATCACACTGCTTACTCCTATCGACATTGTAATCAATATGGAGTATGTATATTTTAGCGAGCATACTTAAGTAATTGTATATACGGGAACCAGAATGAGGATAGTCAGTGAGTTTAAACGAATTCAGGCAGATGGTATTGCAACATTACTAAATACGTATGTGGCAAACGTGTTCCTGCTAATCAACGAGAGTCATCAAATAAGCAAAGACAAGTAACTGGGTGAATTTATCAATTTAGTTGAACCAAAATAATGTGCAAAACATGTCATGATATTATATACCTACGCCACTATAAACGTTACACACAATATGACATAAAGGTAAAATGAAATACATACCGGAAGACATCATGAACATATGATGTCCATTTATATTTAGTTAATCTTAACCTATGTATTTTAACCAATCAAATCAGTGGTCATTATATCAAGCCGTACAACGTCGTGCTTATAGCTTGCTTAAAAATATATTTAATGGGAATTCTTCACGTTATAGTAAACTGTCACAATTGAAACACAATTGCCAGATGTGCCATTCCGTTGAAGTTACAATTCTTGCGAGAAAACGGTAATATTGATCATGTACCATGCTCTAAAATACCCATAATGCCCTCCCCCCCATTCGAAGAAGAGGGAGTATATTGTTTTGCTGGATGTCGGTCGGTCAGTCGGTCGATCGGTCGGTCTGGCGGTAGACCAGTTCGTTTCCGATCAATGACTTGTCAATTAAGTTGCCGATTGGTTTGATAATTCACATGTGCAATGGCCTTTTACAGTAGATGATCCATATTGATATTCGGGTCACTATATCAAAGGCACGGTCACTATCACAATACATGTACATTGGACTTAGGCAGTAGATGACCATATTGACATTGGAGTTACTAGGTCAATAGTCATGGTCACTGTTACAATTAGTGGGAAAATCATTTCTGATCAATAACCCTTTAAGGAATCGAACGATTGGCTCGATACTTCTCATGTGCATTGACCTTGGACATTAGATGACCCCTATAGGAATTGTGGTAACTAGGTCAAAAGTCAAGGTCGCTGTCACATTAAGTGTGAAACATGTTTCCGATCAATAACTCGTCAACGTATTAAATGATTTGCTTGATACTTCACATGTGCATTTGCCTTTGACAGAAGATGACCCCTATTTAAAATGGAGTCACGAGTTCAAAGTACTGTTTGTGGGGAATATGTCTGCGACCGCGGAACTTTGGCTATTTCATTTAATTTGTTGACGATTTAAAAACGTGATAACTTATCAAATATTTCAAACGTTTATACACATAATTTTATTGAGAGTACTGTTGTTAGCATTTTGTTTGTGACATAACGATGAGTGTTCATATAAATTATATAATAATACATTTCACACACAGATGAGCACAGATGTCGATCGATGAAATGCTAGACTGTTAATCCACTGGTCAGAATAATAAGATTTTCTGGGAAGTTAAAGTAACGATTATTGTACAAACTAAGGTAAATATCGCGTTTTTGCCTGGACCAGTCACACGTTGTAAACATAAACGTGTGCATTGTTTATATGTATTCGGATGCCGAATTAAATACGTGTTATAGCCGGGAATTTATGTTTATTTTAGATTTACGCCACAAATCTATGTAATATATGTTCCTTACCCCATTTATGCCTAGCGTTTAGAAAAAATGCCTTGGCAAACAGCATCATGCGGCGTCTCATCAGGGTGTACGATGGTTGCTTAAAGAAATTTCTGTAAGAAATATTCTAAATATAGAAATATATACACTAGACATCCCTAATTTTGGAATCAAATTGATCCAATTTAGAAGAATGGGAGAGTTCACTAGGCATAAATGGGTTAAAGAATCACATCCAACAACGATATTTAAACTAAGTTCCCAATGTTCATCCAATATTATTGCGATTATTCAACGCCAGATTATACTGCTTAAATTGCAAATTTTAATTGGGCAATGGACGTTTTTACTTATACTTTATCAACAGTTTTCACCAGTCAATAAAATTATAGTGATTTTTAGCAGATAATAACAAAAAAACGTTAATTCAGTGTAAGGATACTGAACCATGATGATGACGGGCCGTGGCATAATTCCCGCCCGTCCGTCCGTGTGTCGGTCCGTTGCAGGGTCGATCAGTCTGTAAGTCAGTAAGTCGGTCGGTCCTTCCGCCAGTCGGGTTATTTCCTCGAGCAGTATAAGACAAAATACAACAGGAAGTTACTTACAAATGTATACTGTCTAAACATAGATTCGAAATATGTTGGTCATAAAACAATGACCATTCAGAACAAGTACAAATTGCTCGGTGTTAAAAAGGCAAATACCATAAATATAATTTTGACAAACATGGTAGAAATGGTTTAAATAAGTTCAGTGATGACGTTATATAATACCGATCACTATAAAGATGCTTATTGAATCAACTCGTATTTAGGAGGTATTAATGTGTAATATTCCAACTCAAACTCTAAGTATTGGTTTAATTACATTATTTATAATTAAATTGATCACATTTCCGACATTGTTTTTCCGAGTCTTAACGATTGCTGGTAAAAATAATTAAGCAGAAACTCATATTTGAAGCTTAACTAAGGGTTAATGCATTAAAATTCAATTACAGTTATTCAACCAAAGCGCACTACGAAGGATGATTATTATAGTGTAATATAAGTTGTTCAAACGTAGACTCACATTTTAAATATTGTGTTAGTTTGACATAATGTACACGTGAATAAAATCAAATGGCAAGTACAGTACGCAATATAGTAATTTATTGCTTCGTTATATATATATATATATATATATATATATATATATATATATATATATATATATATATATATATATATATATACATTAAAATTGATTGGCACATATTTAAGCAAAATTCAATATCAAAACTTCGAAAACGATATGTGTCCGCCGTAAACATGAATCAATTCATGGACACCTGGCAATACGAGAATGTCATGCACATCTTTATTTCATGATGGCAGCGTTAGTTTAAGATTCAATTCAATTATTTAGAGATGTAAACTAAAAGAAGTTTTCTTCAACAACTTAAAACAATAACCAATGGTAGCTAATAACCAAACGATTCAACACGTAACAAACTTCCTCTGCGGGGTATATATAATATATTGCAGGTTTTTCCACATCCGGTTTTAGCACAGCCGCTCCGCGATGACCGGAGTTCAAAATCAAGTTCGCCGCTCCACTTGGAAATCCGATCAAGTTGGCTCAACTCTTCCAAATTTCACCAGTGCTTACAAGTTTTGATAACAATGTTGTCGGCATTTAGCCAACGACCAATTCAAACAGGAACGCGATTATCAGCTCTGTGTACATAAGAGGCATAGATAAATGGTTCAAACCAAAAATCGTGCACGCCTGAAGTCCAGAGGGGATAATCACATGACAAACAATATGGCGACGTCCATGCCGATGCAGGTATTACTCGTCGTTTTATACCATGTATTACCTGTATTTTTTTTTATTCCGCTCACTTTCCAGCCATATTAGGAAGACAATTACCGGCTTTTATTTCATAGTAATATCCGCTCAATATCTCGATCTTACTCGGTGCGAATTTTCTTAGCGGGATGACCTAATTATGGTTCCACTTAGAAAATTTGCGGGAAGAAAAGTTGAGATATTAATCGAATTTAAATACGTAATATACGCTTATCTGCTTTTTACTGATATGGCTGGAAAGTGTGCGTCATTTAAACAATAAACAGAAGTAATAAAGGGTATAAAACGGCGAAAAATAATCGTCTCGGTATGACGGTCGCCATCTTGACCATCACGTGATTACTCCCTCTGGAAGTCTACAGTTCTGAATGCTCTGCTGATGTTCAGCATATAAGAACTGGAAATTGAGCCACTGAAATAAAGTGATAACAATTTTATAAATATTATGAGAACATGTTTTGTCTTAATAGCTTTAAAGTCGTGTTCATTTTGATTTAGAATATGTACACAATCTAAAAAGTAAGTAACACAAAAGTCATATAAAAGTGGTGTGTTACAACCGATGGTTGTCATAGTTCTTAAACGCGTATCTTTCCAAATTTGTCAGCATTTCAATAAGTATTTATTTTGATATTATGTACCCAGTTCAGACTATATTCACTAAATAGTGTGTATTGCATGGTTCTCCTTTTATAATTATTATTAAAACAATAATGGGTTTCACTACATTCCTAAATCCATTGAGACTGACGCAGACCGAGGCCGACATGTACGATTTTAAGAGCACGTTCGTTTGATGAAACTGAGTGAAGTATGCAAGGTCACCGTGATGCCGACGAGCGGTCATCGCCTGTTCTGCTTACGTTTTGTTTAAGCGAAACAAACATTCAACTTAGTATGTGTAGTATGCATTCGACGACCGGTTATTGTACATTGGCGCAAAAAATTGTTTTAATTGAATTGTATATGTGGAAGTATTACATTTGCTTATTGTACTTAAAAGCCACAAATATACCTTGCTTTCTTTTTTTAATATGTAATCTTCTTTTCTAGTTGTGTTTCACATTCATTTCGTAGATAATAACACACGATTTTTCAATCATATACTTTAACAATCAGTATCACTATAATGCCATTTTTTAACAAACACTATTAAAACGGTTTGCATGAAACTGAGTATTAAACAATGATAGGAGTTGAACCCTGCGTATATGGACTGATGCCAAGTTGTTCAATATCATACTATTTCTAATTGTATAAGGACAACTGTTGTTAGTGATAATGTGCATTACTCAGGCAGCTAGAGATAAGATGGTTTATGTCTTGTGATATTGCTGATGTATACCATGATAAAACGCATGTTTTGAATGCACGACGACATCAGACATACAGTATGTCGAATACTTTAGCAGTAATTATGTTTCGTACATGTAAAAACCTGACTTAAATAATTATTTTTATTTGTAGTAAATGGACATTTCATTTAGCGATGATAAGGAAAACACATGGTTAAGGACTATGCATGTTTTTAAAACTACTGCAAATATGTGTTAGTGCCGTAACTACGACATATAAATAAATAAGTTAAATTAAGGAATCATTTAGTGATGATTTTAACTGCGTTAACGTTCGTTATTTGTACAGCAATAGTGAATGTTTTAACTTTGTAATAGACTTGTTAATATTTTTGGGTATTGTTGTCAGTATTTCAGTAAATTAACTTAAATTGCTTGATTGAAACATCAAAACTGTACAACTCCACTAAAATAGGAAAGAATATAATTGTAAAAATACATTATGTTACGATTTATAATTTATCCGTTTCAGTATGAGTCTGCTTTATAAGTGGTATTTTGCTGACCTGTTTACGATGTTATTTTAATTTTTGAATTTGTGACAAAAAGTTTGAAAATTGTAATTTTTACAAATCTGACAGTGAGTTTTGTCCAAAAGACACACTAAAGCATTAAATTTTAAACTATGTGTTTCTACGAAATAAGCATTAATATTTATAACATGTTAATACGTTATACGGTAAATAATAACAACATCGAAAAAAACAAAGACAAACTTTTATTAACAAAACAACGACATACAAAATAGTCCAAATCAGCATCCATATTGTTGTTATCCAACATTGACAGACGGTATACACATATCCTAGCCGTGATTTAAAGCTCATACTATCTGATATGTCCCAACATTAATAATGAATATCAAACGATTATAAATCGCCGTGAGACATAAAGTACTTTTTAAAATAATCGCTTACAACACGGTCATCATACTATTCTTAATTGTGTGATTGATCGATTATTTTAAAGAAAATGCAGAAGTTATATGTAATACATATTTAAAATATTACAACTATTAAGTGCTAGCTTTATTAGTCCAACCAATATCTACAACAAATTTTTCACGGAAGCATTTATCACCGTTATTTTCCACACTTGATAGCGTATCCATCATGCTTATTATACGATAAAATCGTGCTAAAGGTTTTAAGTTTTCGTTAATGAATAGCCTGACAGTGTTTGAAAATATGATTGTATTACTCATAATTACAATTAAGCAGTTATGTTTAGACGATAATTACATCCTTAGCTGGAAATTGACACATGGTAATTTACTTTTATTGTTATGTAACACAAATATATAATAAACTTAAAACTAACAGTTCCCGATTCCATTATCAAATGCTTATTATTTCGTTTCAATAAATATCCCAGAAGTTTATTTATATGTATGTATTATATATGTATGTTTGAAAATAAATGTGTATACCTATTGTATTCAATTAAGTCGAAATGCAGAAGAACAGGTAGTTCTTACATGAATATATATGCGAGCGATTTAAATGTTTTATCGAATGTATGTTTCTCTTATAAACAAAGCTATAACCTCTTTTTCAACCTTTAGTATATAAATTTGCCTTTATCAACACCTTTTTTTAAACACACCACCTGTTGTTTACCTTTCCAGATGTATTTTCGATTTCACATCGCGAAATTGTATTACCCAACATACTGAAAATATGAACTTTTTTAAGTAATGTAATATACTAGTCGTGATATTTTAATCCATATAAACAAACATTTGTAAAAAATACGGTATCTTAGAAATTTTCTTTTTTTGTCATTCGTGGTTGACAGTCTCTTTACTGTACATGGTTCTGATTCTCAAAATAATGTACACAGTATAGCTGCTGTTTTCTTTGAAAGTCCTACTTAATGTAAATGCGGTATTTGCATATCGGTACACTTTGTCATGAATATATGTAAAATAAATTGTATGCATATCGATATAATTAATGGATGTTGTATCTGACCTTTACACAATAATTGAACGGACTTTGCTATGCCCTCGTTTTACTCGGCACAAAATGTGTTTGGTGCACTTCCCATTTGAATTGTAAGAGGTAAACGCTGTATTAGATATTGGTATTATACTTATGCGTTTAAGCAAACAATCATGTTTTTTGTTACAAATCGACATTCATGTTGTTTGAAACGAACATGTTTCGATAAGCGTTTACTTTTTAAACTTCAACTTATTGTTATAGTGTTGACTATCAATGAAATGACTTTTTAAGTAACTGATATTTTCTTTTATCGTCTTTATTATTTTTTTCATACACAGGATCTGACCAATTCGCGTATGGGGATTTAACTCGACTGAATGACATTTGTATTGAAAGATAGGTTAGACAGTTAAAGACTTAAAGACTATTTTTCACCGCATTTGCTTTGTTTGAAAATAGTTTGAGCAAATAACATAGCATCAAGTGATTAGAGCGGATAGCTTCGAGTGTGATAGCTTAGGGGACACTCGCTCAATTGTGTTAGGCTAAGTGCAGCGTTTTGATACCAACCTCGATTGGCCAATCTTTAAATGTGCATATTCGAATATGAATATTGTTTTGACATTATGTCTTGTAAAACCTTTTATTTTCATAATTGAATTAACATGACGGTGTATATCATTATTATACATTGTTAACAATATTCATTTTATTATTGAGCTTTCATGATAGTGTACACCATGTGCCTGAAATACAAAATGATACATTTGAAATCGCATTCATGTTTTTGCCCAAATTAATTGTTCTACTAAAGTAAATCGCTTGAAATTGAACGCATTGTTTAGTTATTTCCACGTTCACATGTAATTGCAACAACGCTATCAGCGAACCTTTAAAAAAGCACTATTTTAGTGCATTCCGAATAACAAAGTGTATGTGGTGTGAATAATATATAAAGAAAAACGGCATTATATGTGCATGAATCTTGTTTTTTCTTGTAACAGAAAATTGGTAATGTTTTAACACTTAAAGTGGTTATACACCAGTGCAATATAATGCAAAAATATACAAGAATCTTTCATGGATATAAATAACACATGTGGGGAATCTTGTTGACGAGTCCATGAGTTGTGTACTGTACATGTATGCACAATTATTTAAAAACAACATGTTCTAACTGTACCATGGTTGGAAAAAGTATTACATTTAAATAAAACAGTTACTATCGGCTTACTTAATTTTGGTCATAGTTAAAAAATATTCCGAAAATACAACTGTTCAGTACGGTTATTAAAGTAATAAAATGTATGAAACTGAAATAATAATTAGCATACCATTGGCCATTTAAAACGTTTAAAACGTTAAATGATATGTAATAAAAACTGCGTCCCACAGTTTGGGAACACTCTTTCTAAAACAAAAAAAAAATAAATAAACAGAATATATAATCTAACCAAAATTCCTAATGTATTGTGATATTCAGAATATAGTTCACAGTCAGTCTCCAAGATTAAACAATCACCAGTCGCTCGTGGTAATTATGCTTCGTTATATAGTATTGAATGTGCATTTGGTTTCATAAGGCGTTGTCATGTTATAATGAACTCATATTGTGTCACAACTCCTTATTGCAAATAAACCATTGAGTCTGACACTATTGCGGATTCTACGAGGCATATTATTTTAGAACGAACCGGTTAATATGGTAAGTTGAAAGGATCTATGACCCCGGGTGCTATGTGGCATATTACATTTTGTGCTTTTGACGCAAAAAAGAAATATAGCAAAACATTAATAAATATCAAAATAATTACTCTTGTGTTTTTGCACGTACAATGTATATCATATCTATACATGAAATCCTATACATTTGAATTCAAACAGAATAGCTTTCAACGTCAGTTAAATAACGTCGCTTTATACTAGCGTCTACTCTGCACTCAAGCAACGTTAACAAATCAACTTAAAAAAGACACGATTGCTATGTCATTGAGTCACGAATTTTTCCAGAACAAACAGACTGACGTGATTTGTGTGTTAAATGGACAACCTCCTCTTGCATGAAAATACCAAAATTAATAACCGCGCCCATTAGTACACAAATTCGTAGAAAGCTATACGTTGTAGTTGTCAGTGTCGATCTTTTGGTCAGAAAATAAAT
Source organism: Dreissena polymorpha (assembly GCF_020536995.1). Taxonomy (NCBI): domain Eukaryota; kingdom Metazoa; phylum Mollusca; class Bivalvia; order Myida; family Dreissenidae; genus Dreissena; species Dreissena polymorpha. Next base: position 49,477,014 of record NC_068364.1, on the reverse strand, counting down.
TCGTATTTTCGGAGAGGCTTCCGTTTGAATAAAAATGTTTACATTTTCCGAGTGAATATCCTATAATGGATTTATTTAACTACGTCGACCTTTTTTCGTAATCGAATAGTCTGCTTTAAAAATTAAGGCATACATTGGTGCGTTCATTTACGATGATTAATTATAAAACGGTTGTCTTATTTTTATAAGCTCTTTAATCTTTCTTTTCTTCCGTTTGTTTAAACTTATTTTAAACGACGCGTCGCCGTCTTAATAGCAGATATAATTGCTGTAAAATTAAGGTTGGTGATAATATTTATTTCCAGAATATAATCTAGTCTACGTTTGTCCGGCGTAGCATTCAAATGTAAATAAGCTTGAAATGTTACACTTTAAAAAAATGATTGTAACAGTTATAACATTTGTTAGTACAAATATGCATAATATTTGTCTCTATAAACTTTTGCGGTGTTTGGTATTTGTCTCTCGGAAGACTCATACTCATGAAAAATATGCTGAAGAAATACACTACATTTTTACAATTTGAATCATAACATTTCAAATCTGGGAACATAATAATGGTGTGTTTATTTGCGTAACAAAGTAAAATAAAAATTATAATTCGGGTTCAAAAGTAATATAAATTAGGAAATCAAATATTATAGTGAAATAACATAATTTCTAGAAATAACATGGTTGTACGATTAGAACATTGCATCTTCTACCAAATGCGAACCGTGACCAATATTAATCAATAACACGGCGTCGATTCTGTTTTAACCACGAATGATCGAAATGCAATGCAAATGTATGTAATACAACATTGCTTAAGCATTTTGTCTGGCGTCGATATAATCATATTTTATAATGAACCTTCAAACCTGAAATCCGATATTGACAAATCGGTTCGTCCGCTCTTTGTGTTTCCTTTTCATGTACATGTTTTCTGGAATTATCTTTATTAAGTGCACATACAAAATGACATGATTAGAATTTCATGAGCCTTTATTTTGGGAAATGTTAATCGTGTTTATCATGCATGTGCAAAGTTATAGTATTGAGTCCTTCAACGTTAGTGTAATTAACTAAAAGCAAGTGCATGATTTCTAAGCAACACTATATTAACGATCACGCGATGTTTACTGTTTTGTTTAAGAAATTTATGCATTCGGCTTTAAAGTAACCTATTTATATAAACTTCTTCGGGTGGACTTTTCAAACTTTAAAGCAGGGTATATATAATATTATTATATAAATATATAATAGTATAATATATATATCCTGCTTTGATTTTACAATATACAATAACACGAAAAAATAACACTAGAATGCAAAAATGATCGAACTGACAACAACAACAATACAGTTATACATTTTACCAAAAGTTTACAAATATGCAATTTAAATAAACCCTGTTCTCTGTGGCTTCAACCATTCTTCCAAAGTCCACTGTCTCACTTTCTTGTCATGCTATGCTGACAATCAGTTGAGAATTAAGCCGTTTATGCCAATTGGACTCTCCCAACCTTCTAAATTGGATCAATTTATTTCTAAAACTAGGGAATTCTAGTATATGTGTTTCTATATTTAGAGTATATTTACAGAAATTCCTTTAATGCGGCGTCTCATCTGTGTCTACGCTGTTTGCCAAGGCCTTTTTTTCTAGACGCTAGGCATAAATGGGTTAAATACAGCAGAATTTAGGGGAAAACGATGTTCAGTATTTACCCTTTTCATTGTACTCAAGCCCTTCTAGCAGTCTTAAATATACTTAATGTGTAAATTACTATGAAACTATACCTTTTAAATTGCTTTGGTGTGAAAGATATTGAAGCAACAAAGCATCATTAGTTTGTTATTGTGTTTTAACAGAATAGTCAAGTACCTACCAGATGTAGATGCAAGCAGGGGCAAACTTAAATTGTCCACTTGGATACTCGGCACCTGATTTATTTGTCATCCCAGACAATCGGCTCTAGACTTATTTTTTTATGCTGTATTCAGATGTGTACTTCCTGATAATAAACTCCATTATACTGGACACCATACATATTCGAGACAAATGGTACCTTTGGATAAGAGTTTCTGGGCGATGCAGATACGTGATTTATGGATGGAATGCATTTGACTGCGCCACAACGATTCGCTCAATGGTTTTGTATTCTAGTACCACTGGGAAAACGACACGCAACGGCTGCCCCAGGGCCTCTTACCCGGAAAGCAGCAAGAGCACTACGATGAGTTCTGCGCCGAAAAAATAATATGGTGCAGATTGTCTTGATGGACAATTTTATCGGGTGCCATGAGTAATGGTCGACACAATTACGAGTTGCCGATTGTCCTTGAATGCAGAAAAACACAGGGTGCCGATTGTCCGGTTTCCGTTTGTCCGGATACCATCGTTCATACGTCTTATTAAGCCCCTTAACCACACATCACTGATTAACGCGTGCGTATTTTGGTGTACCGTTTGCCGAATACAGATAATATTAAAGTATCAAAGCTTGCAAGCGCTTGTAAATAGGGCCTGTAAATCACGTCATGTGACCTACGAGGATTAACGAAACACTTCATTTCCAGTAAGGTTCACACTTTAATTTTTGATAAGGTGATGTAAACTTCTTAACAGCATTCGAAAATGTGTAAATTTATAGCTGTTTATGTCAATATGTAGGATAAATACAGTCCATATTTGATACATTATTCGATTAGAACAGAATATAAATCATTGTTTTTATATTAAAAATTAGTTTTTTGTTCTTAATTATAATTGTATATAATTAGAATATATTAAGTAAACAAGACACCAAGAACAAATTTATTTAAAATGTACAGCGCATAATATAAAACAAAATGTACCACAGATTGAGATACTTACAAATTATTATTAGGTTCATCAACTATTATTATAATAATAACACTATAGGATGGTAAGCTTCAGTCTGCTTAGAGGTACACTTATGCCTGGTACGCTTCGGTAATGGTACGCTTAAGCCGACATTCTATCTTTTTACTTTGTTACTTATTCTAATTGATGCCTTTTCTGTGACATATATTTCATTACAAATTTTATATGATATACTGAACTCTTTTGAGTTTCTGTATGTTTGAACAAGTATGATTTGGCAACATTTCCCAACAATGCACAATATATAATACCTGTTTCCAGCATAAAACAAGCCTTTATGAATAAGGTTTTATTTCACTTGCATTTCAGAATTATTACAAGTACAAAATAAAAAAATGCTGTTGAATTATTCAAGCAAGCAGGTGTTTTAGCACTCTTTACTTTATCACATTTACAGTAAATAGCCTATAAAACGCATTAATAAAATCAGATGAAAATTTTATCTAGCCTGTCTATTTAAATTTATTAATTTGACTAACCATAATTACATGTCACTAGGCTGGGTAGAGAGGCCAGCGATTGACATGATAACTACGCGAGTTCTCTCATTGCCATTAATGGCAACAATAATTCTACAATCAACTAATAGTATTCTTTAACCTGTACATTTTAATCCTATATATATTGTTTTATTTATTATATCAGGTTTGTTTGTATACTTTTTAAAGGTATAAGAGAGAAGCAAAACTGATGTAAAGTGCAGTTGGCTAAAACGTCCCTAGTCTGCTCCACCAAAGGCTACAGTGACCATAAGTGAACTTTATCCTGAAAAGCAAACTGGATACAAGGTATGTTAACATTCCCCTGAATGTTATATTGACACACTTCCTTGAATTAAATTATTTAATAACATAATTGCACAATAAAGAATTAGCACTATACTAAAATATTGATGACCATACTGAATATTTATTTGTATACCCTTTTGAGACCCTATGACAGAATATCTGATCATAATATGAAATGTTATGATTTAAAAAATTAAATATTATGGCATTATCTGCATTACCGGAACCCCCTTTTTGAAATGAAAAAAATATTTAAAAAAACATTTGAACAATTTAATTTAGAGAACTTAAGCGGAGTGTTACTGCTGAGGACAAGTCCTTTTTATATAACGAACTTGGACAGCTAGGGCGTTTTACAGGTTGCCAAACTGTTCCAGTTCATTGTTCATGAATTACATTAGTCTAGCCGTTTGATGTTTTATATATGATAATTGATTCATATATGTTTGTTACAAAACACTTGAAGAGAGTTTAAAAGTTAAAGAAACTTTACAAATGTTTTCAGTGTCATGTTATTTGATAAAATAGCATAATTGCCATAAAATAGTTTTTAAACATTACAATTATGATGTGTTTCCTTTTGGCACAGTGTTGACAAAAATTCTATGTTACCATTATTTAGTATGAATCTATGATCCCATATTGGTTAGATTTTTTTTGTTGAAGTGTTTTATTTACATTCTTTCTATTGTTATTTTTTATGTAAGACCACCTATTTTTTACCAAGATGATGAAATCTCACCAATGCTATCAGTTGATAGAATTTTAGCAATGATATTATTGTTAGTGTAAATCTCTGTTGCAAATCATTGTAACTCTGATTTTATGTATTTGAATATGTGAAATGGCTAATATGTAAGACAGTCGATGGCATGTGTATACATATACACTATTTGATTCTTTTATGCTCTGTTCAAAACAGTCATTCCCTTAATGTATACAACACATAATAAATCATGTGTGTGTTTAATGTGCTAATTATTATTATATATTATAGATTTATATAATCAATAGTTATTGTAAATGTTTCATTATCTGCTCTCTAAGTTGACATTGACATTTGAGTCTGCGTGACATTTTAACTTCAATGCAATGAGTTTAGTATAAATATCGGATAAATAGAGAGTGGGAAAAGGGGTTGCACTTGTGAATCAAGGAATGCTGACAATTGGGACAAATGTTATGTAATTGATATCAGTAAGTTTTATTGTATTATTGTCTAGCTTAACATTGAATACTGTCGGAGGAGCCAGCATCTCAGGCAGCGCCAGTGCCATTGGTTTAAGACTTGTTGCAGAGCCCTGAATACCTGTCAGAATCACATACATGGTTATTGGGTTAACTAGTGTTGAGTACAGAAGAAATAAAATTGAATGCATCTGTGACTAGTGGCCAGAGTGAAAATGCATTGTGGGCTTCAGTAAGAAAGCTTTTTACGCTTTTCTTATATCACAGGTATTTGGCTTCACCAGTCTGGTATCCTTGGTGCCTCTCCAGGTGGACCTGTTCACTTGCAGCGAAATGGGAAACTGCTATTGTCACCAGACATCATAGAAATTAAGTGCCCATTCTAGGCAAAGGATATGACTGTTGCAGAGGCATGCAGAGTCATCATCTCCTACTCCTACTGGAACCAAATTCAGGGTCAACTCCACCAGAGGGGGACAAATTGTTGTGATTTGATTGTGTGGACCCCAAAAGACATGCAGATCATTTGTATAGTGAAAGATGATTCTTGGGCAATGAACATCCCAATAATGATTGACTTTTATTTCAAAACATGCTTACCCTTCTTTAACTAAAGGCAGTGCAATCCTTGTGTATAATGACATTTAACAAAGTGTGGTTATATCTATTGAGATATTCTGGCATTTTGTATTCACATGTGTTATTTCAGTTTGTAAATTGTAAATGAGTTATTATACCCGCACACACGAAGTTAAGGAGGGTATATAGGAGTGAGCTTGTCTGTCGGTCAGTCTGTTGGTCCGTATTCAGCGTCCGCTCTTAAATTCAATTTGTTTTAATCCGATCTTCAGCAACCTTGGTCAGATGTTGTATCTAGATAATGTCTAGGTCAAGTTCGAATATGGGTCATGTCGAGTCAAAAACTAGGTCATGGGGTCACTTAGTTCGTTTGAAACATTAAACATGGTGTTCGCTCTCTAATTTAAATTGTTTTCATCCGAGCTTCACCAAACTTAGTCAGATATTGTATCTAGATGATGTCTAGGTCAAGTTCGAATATGGGTCATGTCGGGTCAAAAACTAGGTCATTCGGTCACTTAGTGCGTTTTTAACATTAAGCATGGTGTCCGCTCTCTAATTTAAGTAGTTTACATCCGAGCTTCACCAAACTTAGTCAGACGTTGTATCTAGATGATGTCTAGGCCAAGTTGAAACATGAACCATGCCGGGTCAAAAACTAGTCACAGGGTCACTTAGTGCGTTTAAAACATTGAGCCTGGAGTCCGCTGTTTTTTGTGAAGACAACATACAAAATATTATGTGTCAATGCGGCATGTGGGGGTATTCGTCACCTCTGTGACACATCTCTAGCTGCCCTTTGTTTCATTCATAAGCTTGTCTATCATTATGTGAGTTGCGTCGTGTTTTGATATGCTCGAATGTTTTATAACATATTTACCTTTTGAAACCTTTATAACACATTTTTCTTTTGGTAATAATACCAAATAAATATGAATACAGTTTTACAATTTTATTAATTCATACTATGTTATTTTATATTTATCAGCAATTTCCATCAGCAATGGTACTTGAAGGTTCACAAGACAACAACATAGTTGAAATATTTTGTTTGACAAATGCCTTTATTGTGACGGAATATGATTTAAAATATCATAGTTCTTTATCCTTTCATTGGATCGTTCTACATGGATTCTGCTCCTTCCTATCTTAAAGCAAAGTTCAGCCTCCTTCTTTGTATAATGACCTTTGCATGAAAGAAAAGATGGGATGTTTAACGAGACACCAGACGGAAGTTTATCAAAAAATACTAAAACCTTTATCTTCTAAAATCATATCACCTGGCTGTAGCTGGTGTAAAACTTTACAGTGTTCTACAATAGCTTAATCTGATGTAGAGCCAGGATAAAGAACTTAACAATATACTAAAGATGCATTTGGTGCCACACAATTAACCGCTTTTACAGTATGTCTGCTTTTGTAATTACTGTAGGTAAGAGCTTCAGAGTTCATATCAGATGGAACATTTGTATTATTTCTGTTGCATCAATTGCTATCCTTGCATAACTAAAATCCTCAAAGGTTTTGGCAAAGACACTTCACATTTAAGTTGAGTTGGTATTCCAACACTGTGTAGAACTCCTTCAAATAAAATTTCATGTAACACACAGATGAAGGTATTAATGATATTTGAAACAGTGCCCCTGTTAGTATTGAACCGAACTGCCATATCCAAGTCCTTACAGTTGACCCGCAGCTTCATAAATGTCATGAGGAGTTGGTCCTCAATCGTAAAACATGACACTGTCCAGCCAGAAAAGTAATTGAAGGGTGACATCCTGTTGACCATGTTCACCAACACTTCAAAGACATCTGGTGGAAATGATGTATACAACAGCAGCTACAATAATTAACATCAATTTATATTTTATAATGAAGCGGATCAACACTCTCAGGGATGGAAACTAACGTTGTACAATTGGTTGCCCACACGGGCAACCATCTTTAATATTTTGGTTGCTCGGCTGAAGACTAACAAGCCCAATATAATGTTCATGTAATGTAATGTGTATCTAATACTTTCTTTAAATAGAAGATAACTGAACAACATTTCTTACATTACACACTTTATGTGTATAATGTCTTAATATGAGTCTGAGTTGAATTGGCCTTTATGAATATTAAAATATAAAACAGTCGCCAATTTTATTTAAAAATAATAATTGTACTTGAATGTTTCGAGCTTACAAAAGCTAGTTGCCCGGCTGGACTACCAACTTTCGAATTTAAGTTGCCCAGGCTAAAATCTACTTGCCCCGGGGTCACGGGCAACCACTTATTTCCATCCCTGACTCTACAAAGGGGTGATACAAACCAATTTGTCAACTACACTATAATTATATACTACTGCCTTTTTAACTTAAACTTTTCTAATGTTACATAAAGTATAGCGTTTACTTTTGCAAAACCGCCATAACATATTTCTTGTTTGATTTTAATCAAATAGACACAAGGAAGAAAATAAAGGATTTTTTAATTTATATTTATCATAAGGCACCTTAAATGTAAAGCCAGCATTACATTTGTTTATGGTTCACATACCTTGTCTGTATTATTTATAATATCCTTTATGGAGAATCCTCTTTTCTGCATTTTAGGCGCCCTGAGCTCGTTTTCCAGTTCACAAATGTTCTTTGTTAATTCTTGAACTGAAACACAAATCAAGAACATTGTAGTAGATTCTGTAAAAAAGCATACACAATGTACAGCTATGGTAAATCGTATTTAATTGATAAGGTACACTTTTTGCCATGTTCATGTTTTTCAACTAAAGGCAGAAAAAAATATTTTAAATTGGCACCAAGGGGCTTATCGACCATATTTTGTTTGCTTGGCAAGTAATTCTCACACAAATCAAGTCTAATAACACGTTTATCTATTCAATATTTACAAATTATTTGCTTGTCAAGTCAGAAATAAAAAATCTTCTGATTGTGAAAAAAGAATATGCATTAATTTATTGAGGGACAAAGTATAAAAAAAGATTGTTGTGCTTCAAAATGCATACAAACTGGGGTCAAATATTATTATGTACTATCGAGCTGTAAAATGTATCAGAATATTATGTTATAAATAAAATGAGTAAATGTTATGTGATTATGGGTCAATTCACTAAAACACTTTTAGGCAATCACATTGTAAATCATTTATATTTGAAATGTTGTAACCCCCCCACCCCCTGTTAATTACCACTGTTTTATAGGAACATCTGGGAAGCAACCAACATTTTTGCTGTACACAAAAACTAATGGTCTATTCTCCTTAAGGCCCTAAACAAAGTGACAGCTGCAAATTCTGTCATGGCTGTCGACCTCTCTGTCTGCGCGCCTGAAAAATAAAGTGGTTGGCGCATGCCCTGAATCACAAGGCCAAAGAGTTACTAAAACAAATTAAGGAGAAGCAAATTACTTTTTGTATGCCTAAGGGCACTCAGTTCTCTTGAGTTTGACCCAGATGCTGGACATCAGAGTGACTGCAAACACCCATCTATGATTGCATTCGAGCTTTATTAAAATGTAATGTATATAAACTGTTCCACAATATATGACGTATGGTTTATGAAAGTTTTAGCAGCTTTAATGACTTTTAAGAGAATTTCAAATGCATGTTAGTGCTGTTGAGTGTGTGTTTTGTTTATACACCTATGTTGAAATTTAAATTTTAGATACAAAGCGCCTTACTAAAAAGTATGCATGTTGGTTGTCAAATATTAGGATTACATACTACATTTAAATATCAAAACTAGTTCAAGTCTAAATGTAAAACAAAATATAGTATAATTGTGTTTGTTATAAAAGTAGTCAAATATCTCATTTACAAGATTTAATACATTTTATTATTATGACAACACAAATAAATATCAATACAACGAGTTCTCTTTTAGATATAAGAATAAATGTAAGACTACATACTAATCATCCGAAAGTTGCTTTATCCAAATTCGGTATATAAACGTCTTTTGTAATTTTGTAATTCAAATAGTTGATGCTAATTTTAACATTTGATAATTAAACTTGCAAATTCAGCATTACTTTGAAAATATATGCTTCTTATAAGTATGTTTTGCATATCAATATCTACATCGATCAACGCGATATTATTATACGATAGATAGCAGTGCAGACGAAATAAATATCAAAACAAATAAATAATTCAGTCCTCACCCACATCTATCGGCCCACTTTTTTCTTTCACTGGGGACAACAGGAAATCTAAATAGGCTGCAAGAATGTGCACCTGCTGTCCGATTGTTGCACCCGATCGCATAACAATATACTATGCTTATAGTGTCCTGCTATGTCTGAGAAAGCGATGTCGCAGAAAGTAGAAATTCGAAAACGAAAGTAACTTACACACCCTATTTAAAGCATCGCGGCAACATGATCGGAAAAAACGAGCCGCGAAGCAATTGATTTTGACGTCCAAGCACCTCGGGGCCGCTGTGCTAAAACCGCCTCCAGAAAAGCCTGAGATATAATTATATTTACGAATGTTATAACAAAATTCGAATACATAACAATTTGTTGAAAAAGAGCTCTTAATTTCGTAACGTTATTATGTATTTTAAAGTATTAAGTTGCTTTTTAAAACAAATATCGATTTGGTAATCATTTACATACGTTTCGATAACTTTTTTCTCCTATTGAAACACGTTCAACTACACTTTAACTTTAACGTTAGGTGATCACCAAGAGTATTTCGCTCAGTCTTAAGGCACACGTTTGTATTGCGCTATTTATAACCTACCTTTAATATTTACAACACAGTATACACAGGACATAGTAAACAATGAGATATATTGCAACACGTGTGTGATATGTTTGAAACTTGATTGTGTATGTTTATGTAACTTAAATATGTCTTCACCTTAGTGTTGTACATCACAACGGGGTTTGGTTTAAGTTAGTCAATAATCAATTACATCGTCTCATACTGTAAATAAACTGTTCGGGTCGACGACGACGCTTTCCGCTGGTATGGATGTGTGTTTGTTTACAGAAAACAAACACTTCAAAAAATAAACTTAGATTCGCCTTTCTGTCCCTCTTTAGCCTGTGAGGCGTTCATTCTATGAGCTAGAACAGTACTTTATGCAAATGCCTTAAGTCCGGTTTTCACAGAGCGAAATTCGCATAACTTGCGACAATGTCTCGCAAATTTTTATAACTGTGTCCCTTCTAACACTGCATGGTCTAATTTATTTATATGATAACATCATAGAAATATATGTGTGTCATTGAATGTACATATATATGTGTCGTGTTCTGTGAAAGCTGGTCATAATGCATGTGCGTTAAGTTCCGCACAGGCTAATCAGGGACGACACTTTCCGCCTAAACTTGATTTTCGGTAAGGTGGGACTTCCTTGAAACTAAAAATACCATTAAAGCGGAAAGTGTCGTCCCTGATTAGCCCTGTGTGGAATGCAAAGGCTAATCTGGGACGGCACTTTACGCACATGAATTAAGCCCGGTTTTCTCAGAACAAGACACATATATGCTAACAAACTTAACAACTTTTTTCAAGTCATGTAAAATATTAGTCGTGATATTTTAATCAATATAGACTAAAAATTGTAACAAAATACGGTATTTTAGTGTTTTTTTTCTTTTTGTTGTCAATCTGGTTGACGGCCCCTTTAAGACTGAGACGAGGGGATTTAATTTCCAAAGCTGTTATTTTTATGTCAAAATGAATTGCTCTTAATTGCGAATTTCTGTTATAGTCTACGGTATAGTCTTTATAATTAATCGCTAATAAAAACGACTGTTCGCATGGGATGTATGAATTCAGAAATAGTTTGACCTTTAAAAACAATCATTCGGTCCATTGTCTGACGTGAAGTCAGGTTAAATAATCAATTCTGGTTACAGATTGTGTTTATCTTAATTTACTGTTCCAAAGAGAATCGGATTTTGTTCTGAAAATTAGTCAAACTTTGATCATATAACATGCGACTCTTTGCGCGCCTTAAAAATTCAGCTTATATAGTTAAGAAATCACTTTTAAAACACGATCATGGCAAATCTTTTTTAAACAGATGAACCTGTTAATGGTTACTTAAGTTGTTGGTTATATAAATGTTCAGTCGCCTGTTATGTATGAATATGCTTTGCAATTTAAAACATGCATCCTCATCATATGTTGGTTTTATATACTGGTGCTTCATCATCTTACATGTATTATAACATGACCTACGCTCCAGGAGTGAAATAACGTAATGCTCAATTTTGTATTATTGCACGGGTGTTATTACACTAGTTATATAACTGTGAAATTACGTCATTTTTTGACGAAATTACGTCATTATTCCAGCGAATTTCTTCATTTTAACTCTTTTATAATGTAAATAAACGGTGATAAGAGCATAAAATAAAAAGAAAATGTGCTGGTCATGTTATAAATAGAATCTTAGATTCGTGGTCATTTTGTATTGAATTTATTAAACTCGTCATCTAAATAAAGATAAAAACTCGACAAGCCTCGTTTTTATCTTTATTTAGATGACTTGTTTAATAAATTCAATACAAAACGACCACTCATGCAAGATCCTATATTTCTGGAATAAGTCATATAATCAGTGGCATGTCAAAGGAGCAAAAGACGAAATCGCAGGGCTCGTTAACGCTCTAAATCCCCACATAAATGCATTATTATAACACAATGCAATATGTCGTACAAGCCTGTGTTTGTTTTATTGTTTAATGTTCAAATTTCGAAAAGTAATGTGTGTTTAACAAACAAGCGGCTTAACAAGCAGCTAAACAAGCGGCTACATAAGCGGCTAAACAAGCGGCTAAACAAGCGGAAACTACGATCCGTTCGATGATACGTTGTTTGTACAATTTATCATTTTTTGTGAAAGAAAGTTTCGCCACCAAAGAAAGAATATGCATATTTTTGTATATTTACAAAGCAATACAAAATAATAATGAACCATTCTCTGGAGATATGTTATTGTTTCAGCCGCTGGCTGTCTGGATCAGTTAAGTGTCTAACATAGGTGTATGCAAAATTCATCAAGTCTTATGCTAGCTTTCTATTAATATATGAAAAATAAAGCATACGTTGTATGTGTTCAGAAATGACGGCTTAACTTTCATTTATGTAATCGGTCCATATAAGGCATAAATATCGTGGCATCTGATCGGAATATACATGAAAATGACACTAGTTCGATTGTAAGAAAACGAACAACTTGACGATATTACGTTTAGTGGTCCTTGCCCTAGGGAGCTCAATTATGTTATCCATGGAATGCTTGCATAGTTCATTAAAATAAGATTTTAGATAATAGAAATAAAGTAATAAATGATATAATTATGAAAAACCTATTTAAAACAAATATATATTAAAACACGCGAATATATTCCGATTAAAGATAATAATCGTGTTGCGAAATAACCGCGATAGGTCTTGACAGATAAGCCACATACAATACATTTGTTATTCGTTGTAATTATTTTTAGACACTTGAGTTATGTATGAATCGTTTTAACCACTGACGGTTTAATATATTTGTTTAAATTTGAGCAATCGATTTTTTTTTTCAGACACACTCTTATGCTTTCTCATTTATAGTTTTTTTAATTAGTTTTATTACTTATCGCGTAGGTATTGTCTCTGTTTTTACACTTAACAGTTAGTTACCACAAAAATCATACCAGAATACATCAAATAAATAAACAACAAAATTCTGTATTTCGCAGAAATACGTCGTTTCTTGACGTAAATGTCATTCAATTCATACAAAGCGAATGTATATTGTTCTTTTTTAGTCTGCACTTGTTTTACAATGAAACAAATACAAAATGTGTTCACATATATATTATTGGAATGTTAAAACATCATATTGCTATGAGAAATCTCTTTCGAATCCGTTTTTCATATATACACAGATAAATGAAGTACTTTTAACAATGGAAGGGCAAACTATAACATGTCTACATACTCTCTTTTCAAACTCATCTGTTCCTTTAAAACGGTAAGTGGGTCTGCGGATTCTGAGCACTAATTTTAAATACATTATTCGTCTATAAATCAACAACTAGAGGCTTATATATGTGCACATTTGACAAGTCTGTATAGTTACGTCGTTGCTCATTAAATGGCAACTCTTCCCGTGCAGATGCCATTTACAGAGGTCTTAAAATAATTTAATTGTCACAGTTGATGTAAATTAAGTATGATCCCATGAAATGCGTGTCCGTTGTGTAACAAAAATTCGCAAGATGCTTGCACGAAGTGAAATCTAGTCGTTGAAGTATTTGTAATAAACCTATTTAATATGACAAGTAAATAAAATGCCAACCAAATATTAAAACTATAAATAAAACACAAAGTCCATAACACAATACTTTTCCAACGTTATCATCTGTCTTCGATGTTTTTCTTAAAGTTTCAGTGCATTAAAGTGTCTGCCATATTTATTGTTACACTATATGCAGAGCTCAGCACACAACGGATCATTCAATAAAAACACTACTTTACAAAAAATCATTGTGTTAACTGAGCATCTTACCAACCACCTACATGCAATCTCAAAGCATCCATATAGCAATAAATGTCGCTTGCTTTTTATATTACCATTTCAGTGCATTCTATCATGGATTGTATCATGGTAAGATGACATGTGATTGAAAGTCGAACTTCCTGATGCACGCACGGATATGAACTAGTAGCACGAATGTAAAGGCACGTGTGAAGATATTTAACCAGTTCAATATTTGTTATGATACAAACCTTAAAAAGGCTTAGTTTCATATTTCATTACGAACAGTGTTATATGCTTTTCACATGCATCATAATCGGAATTAGGAATAATAGTCAGAAATGTCACGTCTTCAGGAAATGCCGAAACGGTGCAAGTGTTGGGTTAACAGTCAAGGACGATAGGTATATGATATGTATATTCGTTGTTTTTTCCGAAGTACCGCATAGTGTTTGCATCTCTTTGAACAGTGAATACACATAAGTAATCGTTTTAAATGTTAACTTGAAACTTGAAACTTATTTATTTGATTAAACGCCTATTTTTATGCGTGCATATTCAATGGCGTTGTACATGCAAATATAACATAATATTCATAAAAGTTACGAGGTAAAACGCTGACACCATATAAATATAGGCAGTAACTAAAATCTGATAAACACTTTAAAGTAACCAAACTAAATAGATAAAACAAAACACAACTTAAATTAAGTAAAAAAATAAATAAGTAGATAAATAAATAATGAATTAATGAGTGAGTGCATTGATTGTGGGGTTTAAACACACATTAAATGAGCACATTAAAAAGTTTATACAATTTAAAACAGTGTGTCAAACTTCCTAAAATAAAATGTCTTCAGGTTTCTTTTGAACCAAATCCAATGTCTCTGACTGCCTGATCGCTAATGGAATACTGTTCCAGATTCTTGGGACAGCAGTCCGGAAAGCCCTATCGCTGAATGTTCGTCTTTTGTTTATAGGGACTGTGTAGCTCATCACGTTATTGTCGGCAGATCTCAGGTTCCGCTTCGGAGTGTTAATAGTTCCGTTAGATAAGCCGCGGGAACAATTGTACATAAAGGCAATAGTTTGAACTCTATTCGGGTTTTTACCGGTACCCAATGGAGATCGAACAATGCTTGACTGGAACTGTCTTATTTTTTCCGATTTAGAACTAGCTTTGCACACATATTTTGAATTCTCGGCATTTTATTAAGATCACACTGGGCGGCTCCATACAATAAGACGTTACAGTAATCTAGATGTGAAACAACGAATGATAAGACAAGAATCTCTGTGGCTTCACTTGTTAAATATTTTCGAATGCTTTTGATTTTTAAATAATTAAGCATGGCTGTTCTGCATTTACGCGCCTTATATGCTCCTTCAAATTAAGTGTTTCATCTAGAAAGGCACCAAGATAGTGTTTACACTTTTGTTTTGGAATTGCATCATTTATAATGACAACCGACTCAGTCACACACTTGTCAAGTTGTTTCCGACTACCAAACATTATAAATTCCGTTTTTGAGTTATTCATTTTGAGCTTATTCCCATTCATCCGGTTGTTAATGGTTATTGCGCAATCTTGAAGGTCTTGTATTGCTTTGCGTTGCCATTGATGGTGTTGGAGTAAAGCGTATATTTGCAGTGTGGTCATCAGCGAATCCATACACAGAAATATGCAGCGGAATGACATCGAAGAGCGTTCCTGCGTATGTTAAATATAACCAAGGCCCAAGACAGCTTCGTTGTGGTACAGAACACTGTAGCTGGCGTGGAGCTGACATCGTTGATTCGATTTTGACACGGTAACTTCGCGGTCGTATATACGAGTCCAACCATGTTTAATGCGATGGCACTGACGCCATATTGACTGTTAAGGTCGTCCAGTAGAATGTTGTGGTCCACTGTGTCGAATGCAGCGCTTAAATCGATGGCTATTAAGACGGTGACTTCCTGTTTCTCCATGCCATCCAGAAGGTCATTGATAAGTCGCAGCAGGGTTGACTCACATGAATGATGTCGCCGATATGCCGACTGGTTTTTCGGTAAAAGGTTAAAACTATCGGTGTGGATATTAAGCCTGAAGAGAGCAGCTTTTTCAATCAATTTGGATAAAAATGAGAGATTGCTTACTGATCTATAGTTCAAGACCAATTTTCTTGATCAATGGTCGTACTTTCGCTTGATTCCATTTCAGCGGAAAGACTCCTTGTTGTAATGAAAGATTCACTAACCTGGTCAAAAGAGGTAGTATGTCATTTAAATGTGATTTAAGATCATTTGTTGGTAAAACATCAAGTTCACAAGATTTAGTTTGCAATTGAGAAATAAGAGCCTTAACTTCGTCTTCAGACAGGTCTTGAAATGTTTCAAACAATGTTGCATCTTTAATTTCTGCTTTGTAATCATCAAAATCTTTCAAAGATTCTCGAATGATATCAATTGTATTCATAAAGTGATCAGCAAATGCTTCTGCAAGGTTGTTTTCTGGAATGTCATTTTGCATTTTATATTCTATACTTTTGCCCGTCAATTCTGATACAAATTTGTACAGTATTTTCGACTCTCCTTTGGAATTGATTAATTTTTGGCGCAAAGCGTTACATTTTTCTCGATTTATTTCGTGAGTGTTGTTATTTCGGGCTTCTTTTAATTGTTCGTATAGGGTGCGGATGTTAATATTTTTTCAACAGACTGTCAGCTTTGCGAAATTTTCGTTTAAGTATAACAATATTTTCGGTAAACCATGGTTTGGGAGCACGACATATTTTCATTTTCTCTTGCATTGGCGCATGGGTATCCAGTATTTTTTTTTTACTTTATCTTCAAACTGGTCGACAAAATTGTCGATATTGTCAGCGTCAATAGCTATAGTTCGAAGATTCTTCGCAAATTCACTTTTGTTCATGTATTTAAGGTTTCGGTAAGATACACGTTTGCAAGTAATTGTTTCTTTTTTGATGTTTGTAACAATTTTCACAGATCAATGGTCAGAAAAATATGTACCAGGCGTACAGGATAGAACATCGACGCCATTGGCGGCTTCTGTTATAACAAGATCCAGAGTGTTTCCTGCAACATGGGTACTAAAATCTAAGTGCGGTACTAACCCCATAGCAAACAAAGAATTTTTAAACTCAGTAATTGCTGTGTTCTCTTCTTGGATATGTAGATTAAAATCACCCATTATCATCAGGTTTGAATAAATCGGAAGAAACTCTTCAAGCGTTTGGAAGAAATCGGCTACAAACTGGGTGCATGTAGATAATGATGGAGGTTTATAAATGCCAATGACATGCATGGTGATGTTTTTAAATACCAGCTTCCAGATACCAAATTCAAAACTGTGTGTACAACTGTTTAAAAGTTTAAGTTTAAGTACCATGTTTCAGGTAAGAACTGCGAAATCAGTTTTTTTTTCTCGTAATATTTGACCTATTATGTTGTCTTTTTTAACAGCCGAACGGCAATTATTCGTCATACAAGTAACTCTTTCATTAAGTCCATTGTATATCTTGTATGTATAGTCTTATTGACGACTTTATAGGATTAAATGTGTTAATACCATATTATAGACGTTTAACCATAGATTGTTGTAACATTAAATTAATTTTACATGAAACATGTGTAAATATTCATCAGAACAACAGTGCTGACATGCAGACACCATACATGTTTTAAGCTTTTTGATGCATTCAGCTCAGGTTGCTCTGGGGAATGTGATTGGTGAATATACATTTTTTAATTTTATTTTTTTGAAATTTGAAACATTATATATTTGAACGGATATAATTTGACATGTATGCATAATCTATGATTGCAAAATGGAACATATCAGCTGAATACTCAACACGTGTAACATTTCTGGTGATAAGTAATATTGGCGGGCTTTCCCTTCCATATATACGGTTTTTTTTTCAACAGTCAAAGATTGACTTTGCTAGAAATATTCATATGCGTATTAGTTATAAATGACTTTTGAATGCTCAGACACCGCAGGACACGAGTTAATATCATTGACATGTGTATTTGAAACATACAATATATACGAACACTGCACACAATAAATTTTAAGATCGAGTCAAATTATTCCAATGAAAAACTTACTTGAAGAATTCACATTTGTTTAGGTAAGCAAAACTGTTGGGGTAAAATATTCTTGCTATACCGTTAACTAGTGTAATCCAAATAAGGCGTATTACATATTCAGTCACTTAAATGTGTGCACACCGTTACATTGAGCATATTGAAATATTTTGCTAACTTAAAAAACAAAATGAATTAAAACAATACCACACTCAATACTCATACATATTTGTATCGGTAGCATTCACTTGTTTATTGTTAACTATACAAATGAGACAAGCCCACATAATGTATGGTACTTATAGCAGTATTATACTATATATATATATATATATATATATATATATATATATATATATATATATATATATATATATATATATATATATATATATATATATATATATATACATAAAGTTAATATGGCATAATTCGATATTTAAATACAATTTCTAAGTATTTACACGTTTTGAAATTCGAATACTTTAATAGTTTGACGCCATCTACGCCATATATGATACCCATTATGGAAGGTGGTATTTCATGTAAAGGTTTATTATAATACTGGAAAGAAACACTAAACAACACAACCCAGTATTATCGACACACAGGTAGTGATTGTATTATTCGAGAGTATACATTACATAGGGCGATGAATATATTGTAATATATCGTAATGTCAGTGTGCGCTTGTCCCCGATATACCACAAGGAATGAGTGCTAACACACATGTTTAATCACTTAATAGTTGTGATCGAGTCCAATTAGGTGGATTACTTATCGACATGTATGGGTTTAGTAATGTATGCACAATTTCATTCATTAAATATGCTTTTTTATCAAATAAAAATAAGTTTGTTCACGCTGAAAATATAAAACAACACGTTCCTTTAATTAAAGGCATGTATTACTTCAATACAATTGCATACAGTATATTTTTTCACAGTGCTGTTTTATTCACGTGAAGTAAAATTACATTAATGTCTACATCAGCCAACTCAAACATATTTCAAAACATTGTTATAGGTTTATTTTGATGCTACACTCGATGTGTTATCTATTTTATCACCTTAGTTAATTCGTTGCGCCATAAATCAGGTGTGCCGTTGGCTTCTGTGGAGGCTTTAATAGTAGATATTATGTTTCGTAAATTATGTAGTCAGTAAAACTGTCAATCTTGACCTCATGAATTAAATGGTTACTTTCTCGTTAAAAAGGATTATGTGGAGTTTATATGCTACATACTGTCCATTAAACATAATTATTTAAATGTGTAAATTGTTCATCAAATTTTGTAAATAGTGTTATGTAATTATTTTGCACTAATATTCCTTTGCTTATTACAGTATTGTCATACCTATATATAAAGCAGGTCGATTCGCTATTTATACAAACAGAGTTCCCATGAAGGGCGTTGACACCTTTAATAAAAAATCATGAGTAGGTCAAAACAAGTCTAATACAATGAACATATTAAATACAGAATATTAATTTTGAATATAGATAAATTCAAATGTGCACCTTTATCTACAAACATCATTTAAACACGAAATATGTTCATATTGCTCCTAATATCGACATAGGAATCGAGAGTTTTCAATCAGAAGTAAATAGATGCTTACGATCATAGCATACAAATTTAATTTGTCAAACGAGAACTAGAATAAGGATAGTCAGTTAATTTATAAAACATCTAACGTAAAATATTGCATCATAAATAATCAACGTACGTGGCAATCGTGTTTCAGCTTGGCAACGTGCATCAACAAATATCCGAAGACAAACTGGTCGAATCTATATATTTAAGTATACCAAAATAATTAGAAAACACGTGATATGAAACACTTTACTAACGCCACTAACAACATATCTTACAATGCGTCGTTATATTTATAAGAAGAATTTATCAGAGGAATATTATGCGCATACGATTTTCAATAAAATTGAGATGATCTTGAAAAATGTTATTAAACCCATCCAAACAGTTATTATCATGTTAAGGCGTACAACGTTGTGCGCACAGCTGGCTTATACATGTGTTAAAATGGTCCTTTTCACGTTTCGTTTATCGATAAAATCGAAACATATTGTTTTCAAATTAATTTCGATTTAAATATGTTATATGCGAGCAAACATTAAAGGGGCCTTTTCAAAGATTTCGGCATGTTTTGAAGTTTGTCATTAATGCTTTCTATTGATAAATGTAAACATTTGATATAAAAAGCTCCAGTAAACAATCAAGAATAAATTTTACAAAGAAAAAAAGTAACCCTCAACAGGGTCCGAACCACTGACCCCTTGAGTCCTGGCGTAAAAAGTCTCGGACTTAGACCCCTCTACCATTCGTCCGCATACAATGTCAGATATATTTTATTATATATATAAACACTCGTCGTAGTTTCACAAAATATAGCGACAACAAAAGAACTCCCCAAATATTCAATCGTTTCGCGTTGCAACGCTTTATAATTTTTAGGTTTTTTAATCGTCAAAAGATGAATATAATGGCTAAATTAAAGCATGATAATTGTTCAGTATTACTGTTTCCTCACAAATATTATAACTAAATCGAAAATATTGCGAATCTGAAACAATCTGTTTAAATTTTGTCAATTTACCAAAACGTGGCAAGGCCCCTTTAATTCTGAATGTTAACCATGCGCTATGATATTTATTATATGCATCGTTGTACGATTTAAAAACCTGAAAACTAATCGTAGTGTTTAGATTGCGAAATGATTGAATATTATGAAGCGTTCTGTTATTATCGTTATATTCCAAGGCGTGTCAATATACCTATAATGTAACACAACTCACTGTTAGGTTGAAGTGCTAGATTTGTATTACAAATGTCAGTGGTTCGAGTCCAGATCATGATAACTTTTTGCTTGCTATATTTGTTTTGAAATTTCTTGTTTTAATGGAGCTATTTTATCTAATGGGCATTACGTGAGAATCTTCAATACATGCCAACATATGTGAAAAGGTCCCTTTAAGATTGAACTACATTTGAACTTGAAGGGTATAAAATAAACGATGATGCCTATTATATTTACATTTAAACTGTCACGCAAACGTCGACACATTTATCAATCAAATCGAATTAACGCCCGTAATAAATATATTGTTATCGTCAAAACTGACAATAATACATCTTCCGAAATGTTGTACCCATAAACAGGTTGCGTTATGGCATGGGTATATTGTGATGCACGTCATTATAATAATCAGCAGATTCTCAAGATGTCCATATTATATTACACTCTTATCTGTGTGTGATACAATGCACTTGTTGGTATGTTCAAACGCTTGCCAATAAAAATGGAAGAAGATATTAACTCAATGAGAGGACGATGCCAAAAGTCCCATGCATTACAACGAAAGCTATCAGCAATCGTTGTTCAATTATGTTAACTGGGACCTATAACAGAAGTAGTGTAAATATATATTTTAATTTTAAACAACGGACGCAAATTTCAAATGTAAAATATAACACCCTTGTCTGAATACAAGTCTAAATTCACAATCTAATCAAATGAAAAATAATAACGATGTTTAACTACTAGCATTATCATCTACAACATAAATATAACAGTTGTGATGTAAAACAGTACACAACGTTCACATATATCTCATACAAACGCGAGATTGAAACAGGTGAACAACCGTGTATTAAAATGAGTATTTGTGTCCCTTTTAATTGCGTTAAATCACAATTTAATTCTTTAATTACATAAACATATATAGTTTACTGCATTTTATGAAACATCGAATATCGTATATGTCTAGCAGTGTAATAAAAAAGATATTCTAACACCCACATGCACGATGTGTTTAAATGTGTGCGGAATATGATTAACTAGAGAATTATGTTCCTGATGATCGTAAATACATTGTCAGATAACGCAGTTTTGCCTGGAACGGTCACACATTGTAGGCATAAACTAGTATATTGGCTATTTATAATCGGTTGCTGAATTAATATAATGAAATAGCTAGGCATTTATTTGTTTTTAAGATCAATTCTGTAAATGCATGTTATGTATGTGTAACTTTATGGACTTTTCCTCCTAATGGTTATCAGGTATAAGAAAACACAAAGTTGTAGGTACTTTTTACTAATTATTTTGGTATAGTGCAATTTTATAATATAAATTCAAGAAGACAATGGTTTTGATCAGACGAAGGAAAAAATAGACGTCCTGCAAATAATCAATAACACACATATAACAAATTATTATAAATATTGATGTCTTGCTGTAAAATAATATAATATATATAACGTATTTATAGCAAATATAACAATAATATATAGATAAATATATTAACAAATGATTAAACACTCATTTGGCGCATTAGTTGTAATTGAAACATAAGATTAATTACAGAATATAATATATTTTCATCAATAATATTGTTGTGGTGACCGACTGACTGACATAGTCATCGCAATACATATCTAAAATAACACAAACACATATGTGAAACACATACATATATATAAACAGTGCAACACCCATATACTCACCCATTTCTGGAATCTGACGTCGCAGCGCGTCTTCCAAAGCAGATAGAATAATTACAATTAGTATAAATACGTTAAAGTGCTGATCTTAAATAAATCATTATGACTATCAAGCATATGCAACATCACTACAATCAGTAATTACTTATCTACACATTTATACATACCTATTTTATAATGATACTTAATAATGTAAATGTATATAGATTAATAATATGAAGTCAACAGATTTTCACCCGTCTCTTGACGTTTTAATTCTGGCGCGCGGGCTCGTAAAACAATATCGTACATTACACAAAAGACGTGACCACACAAAAAAGGTAACATAGGCATACATAAATATTATGATGGGAAATCCACCCTGTCACATAAGTTACGTATGTAATAACTCACATTCAACAATGATAAATATGTCGATGTTCACATGTGTCATTCAATATTATTTAAATTATTGTATGCGCGTCTAAGAACCCGTGCTATTGCTACTTGTACACAATTCTCTTACGCGTTTACATAAAAAACTTTATACGCACACCGGACGTACTGACACTTTGTGTAGCAAACTATCGTTAAACGTTAAATATTGTCGATCGTATACTACAGTATATGCATAGTTTAAATTGCGTAATTGGATAACTTAGGGGTACTTTTCTATATTACTTTATCACCTATGTACACCAGTCAATAACAATCTATTCACTGTTAGCAGAAAAAAAACTCGAAACATTTATTTAAAACACAAGAAAATCAAATCAGTTAAAGCTATATTCAAATAAACGATACTGAGACATTATAATAAGGACCGTGGCATATGCCTGCCCGTCCGTCTGTCGGTTTGTCGGTCCGTCTCAAGTTCGATAAAACGGTCAGTCAGTCGGTCGGTTCTTCCCCCAGTCTGGTTATTTCATCGAGCGATATAATACAATATATAAATGGACGTTATTTATCAATACAGACTGTTGCAAATAAATGCGTTAAGTTTAAAAATATGTTGGTGATACAAAAATCAACTTTTAGACTCTATTTATATAGTACAAAACTCAATACGCGGTTTTTACAGCGGAAATAGCACACATTACCCGCTGGCAAACCTGACGCAATATATTTAAATAATTTCAAAACCGACAAGTATACTGATGCTCATTCAATCAACACGTATTTAGGTGGAATTGATATGTTATATTCCAAATTAAACTTATGTTGGATGTTGATAATTATTAACGATAATCATTAAAGTATAAGTTTAATGTCATAATTAAATGTATTAGGTCACATTATAGACGAGGTTTATCCGGGTCTTCTGGCTTGCTTCTTGACATATCTTAGTGGAAACGTATAAATGAAGCTTAACAAAGGAGAAATGTATTTAAAATGCAATTTCAACCTATTTAACAAAATCTCATTAAAACACTTTGATTAATCAGTATGATAGTTTTATGTTCGTTGCAAACGTAGACATTAATGTGTACTATGTGTTGAGGTAATGCTCATATGATTTCAATGAATGTTTCAAGTACACTTCACAAACATAAAAGTTATTGCTTCTTAAATTTCATAATATTATTATCGGCACAAAGTTCAGCAATTATGTAAGCGTCATGCGTTATCAAATGCACACATCAAAAGTCATAAACGCCTTTTGTTGTATTTGTTGCTAACTTGAAACACACGCACTGTAATGTATGTCATGCGAAATACATGATTGGTACCATGTAGGCCATTTCTCAACGCATGCGGATTGTAGTGAAATACCACAACATAAAACTATAAGGTTGTATATGTTTAATATCTTAAGCAGTGGCTTAAAACACAATACACTGACTTTGCATTAAGTTTATTGGATTGAATGTGGACGCGATGCTTTGCTATTTCAAACTAGGTAGCTTATTTTAGGTCGACATATTGAACACTCAGTCCACATTAAATATATTTCAATACCATTCTAAGTAACTATTGCACACTAAGCAAAATTTTGTTTTTATTTGTTATCTTATATGAACTTAGAAATGAACATTCTTTGAAAGTGCAGAATTATTTTTTAACACGGTATATGTCCGCCATAAACTAGTATAACGCCAAGGGAAAACAATTCAAGAGCATGTGATTTATTGGGTGTTACAAAAGTGTGCTGCACGTCTACATATAACTATTGTAACGGTAGTTTACATTTTAATTAAGTTACATTGATATGTGAAAGTAATTAACTCCACAAACTTTATACATGGTATGCGGAAAAACTTCCGAATCGGAAACGAATCCAACAGTTTTTCACACGAAACAAATGTCTTTAACGGGATACACATAAAATATTGAAGGCCTTTTCCGGGCGATTTAAGTACAGCGGGACCGCGTTGTCTGGACTTCAAAATCAATTTTGCGGCAGCGTTAGTTTTTTCCAATCAAGTCGCTACAAATCTTTAACATTTCACAAATGCTTGTAAGTTTTGATCCGAATATTGTCTGCATTCAACCAACGACAAATCGAAATATGAACACGTTAATCATCTCTGTCAAAGCATGGAGCTTAGATTATACATCAAATGTACAGATTTACAGGCCTTCAAGGGGGTCAATTATGGTATTTGTCCCTAATAATCTTTAATAATGATCGATTAGTACCGGTATGGTAATGGAGACATGCTCAATGTGTTGTATTTTTTAATTTAAAATATTAACGAGTAGTTCAGCGTGTTGCCAAAATAACAGTAACTGGTGTGTGTTGCAGCAGTGCTTATTTGAAGTTATAATTACGCGTATTGTTTCAACGCCTCATTGTAAGGCACCCATCATCTTAAAATACGTTCTCTTTTTTTCTGAAAAGCAAGTATAATTTAACAGCATCGAGATGACATGTATTCAAATCTCATCGTTTGTTTGATGTTTGCGGGAAAGACTTCAACATAATATACATGATGTTAAGCTAATGCTTTATGTCTTTGTACATTTTTTATTGAAATGTTGTACGAAACATATGCATTGTATCTATATATTATACTGTAAAGAGTGTAAATAATATATTGTGCATAAACAAGATTACAGGCGGTATTGTCTTTGTTTGAGATGACACAAATCATTAC
Organism: Dreissena polymorpha; assembly: GCF_020536995.1. Lineage (NCBI taxonomy): Eukaryota > Metazoa > Mollusca > Bivalvia > Myida > Dreissenidae > Dreissena > Dreissena polymorpha. The sequence continues at coordinate 49,451,387 of NC_068364.1, read as the reverse complement.
AAGGGAAATACAACAGACAATTAAAGTTTACAAACTTGGTGCAAACCGAGTAAAAGGCTGTAAATATAAAACACTTCCATACATTTTTGTGTTAGAAAAACATAAACAAAAGTATTTAAAATGAACAGAAGTAAAAACAGACAATTTCCAGTATGTAGTGTATGTATACACTGTAAAAGATAAATATAATTTGCATAATCGGGAAAAAAAGGGTAGACAAACACAAATAGGTACATGTAATTGTGATTTATGACACAAAGGTCCTTTGCACAAAGAAAATAATGTATCATCAGTTATGTTTCTTTTTCTCAATAGACTATTTGTTTCAAGTATCCTATGAATTATTTTGTAGTTTAAACCCTAAACCTTTACATTATGCATTATTTAAAAAGAGGAGTTCAAAAATGAAATTTCATAAACTTTATTTAGTTATGGTCCTGCGTTTTATACCCCATTTGCTTTAACTGAAGGTTATTCATTGTTGATATTTACAATTGTGTATGGTCTTTTAGCCCCGGATTTCTTTTTAACTATTAATTGATATAATGGAGGCAAAGAAGGTTTAAAATATATGTTGGTTTTGAACCAAGTACACAAATGCTGTTCATAATATTTTTCTATTGCTCTTATCGCCCCAATATAATTAATTAAATTTATTTTCAAATTTTACATTTCATCCAATTTGTCATAAGATATGAAGATTCCGTTTTTTAATATATCACATATACAGTGAATTACAGCTCAAATAATGATATAAAGAAGAAAACTTGTATTTCCTATTAATATATTGGGATTATCAAAATGTGGATTAAACATCAACTCTTCTACTTTTACTTGTAATTAACTACAATAAAGTGAGAAGCTTTTCAAAACATCCTCCCAAAAAAAGGTTTGCCATTTTGCTGAATAAATTTAAAACATACAGATAACTGCAATTAGAAAGATATTATTATTATTTATGTATATGTGTGTGATATAATTTCCTCCAATTTTCTCTAAAGGACTAATTTTTTGACAAACAGGTAAGTTTCAATGCAAGAAAAAATACATCCACATTTATCATTGTTCAACTTCATTACCATTTTCTTTTACTTGTGCTGTAAACTTTATATTAATATGCCCATCTCAAATAAAAGTCAGAATAATATAATATATTAGTGAATTTAAAATGGTAGTTGGTTGGTTAGGCAGTGTTTACTGTGTTAACTCAAAAACAAAATAATATACGAAGAATGATTTCCTTTGAAATATTGGCGTTACACTCTGATGACACTATAAAATGATCCTCATTTTAGATGTGTCGACACGTTGATCCATGTTAACTTGCGATTATGTGTGAACATGTGCGTATAAATGGAAAAAAACAACAAATGTATAGTTTGATAGTTTGGTGGTACGCCGCGAAATCTAGTGTTGCCGTATGTACATGGATGTAATTCACAACATTCTCTAAAATTATTGTTGCCCTTTCTATTAAAAATCCTTGTTCATGTAAATGTGTTATTTGCATATCGGAAAACGTTATCATTTGTAAACGTATAACAATTGTATGCGATAATATACAGAGAATACATGGATTGTTATCAGACATTCAGTACAATAATTGAACAGATTATTGCTATGTCATCTTTGAGGCCCCTACACTTGTGTTTGTTGTACTTTTGCATCGAAAGAGCTGAACGATAAATGTAGTATTTATATTATAAACATGCTTTTAACCATATGATAACTTTCTTCATTACGTTTATTTACAAATATATTTTGGTAAGCGTTTGCATTTTAAACTACGTTTTTTTGTGGGAGAGTTGATTTTCAATGCAACCAGTTATAATAAACAGCTATCAAAATGGCATTTGCTGAATATTTATAACGTTAAACGGTATTTATTCAAGTAATAAGTATTTTCTTATATCTTCTTTATGTGTTTTCTAACGAAGGATCTTAAAGCGGCCATTTCACGTTTTGGTAAATTGACAAAATTAAAAAAAATGTTTCACTTTCGCAAATTTTCGCTTAATTTATGATATTTGTGAGGAAACAGTAATACTGAACATTTACCATGCTCTACAATAGCCATTTATATGCATCTTTTGATAATTTAAAAACCTGAAACTTATTAAACTATTAAGCGTTGCAACGCGAAACGATTGAATAATTTTGAGAGTTCTGTTGTTGTCGTTATCTTTTGTGGAACTACGAGGATTGATTATATATATATATATATATATATAAATAGATCCTTCATTGCATGAGCACGGATTGTCGAGTGGTCAAAATGGTAGACTTTTACTCCAGGAATCCAGGGGTCAGTGGTTCGAGCCCAAATGGGGTTACTTTTTAAAACTTTTATTGTTGATGTTTTACTGGAGCTTTTTAGATGCAATGTTTACATTGATCAATATAAAGCCTTGATTGACAAACTTCAAAACATGCTTAAATCTGTGAAAAGGTCCCTTTAACTCTCTGCGTATGGGGATTTAACTCGACTGGATGACAATCGTATGGCGAAAATAGGTAAGATAAAATAAAGACTTTATCACTTGAACATCTTGAACTGCAAGTGTTTCTATTTTGTAAACATTTATTTTAAAAAATAATATATAATCAAGTGATTCTTTCGGATAGCTTCGAGTGTGATAAGGGGCTTATCGCACAGTCAATATATGTTTAGTGCAGCGCAATTGCACTTCAAATTGTCTTATCCTCTAAATGTTTAGTGCAGCGCAATTGCACTTTAAATTGTCTTATCCTCTAAATATCGCCATAATTGTTGTACTAAAAATCGCTTAAATAGAACGCATGTCTCCGTTATTTTCACATTCACTAAATATGAGCTGGGTCACTGGACCAACCTTGTCGGAGAATCTGTAAAACGTGCCATTTTAGTGCATGCAGCGTATGTGTTATGAATAATATGTGATAACATGGCATATCTGCAAGAATGTAATTGTTTCATCTAACAGAAAATTAGGTTGATATTATTACACGAAATATTCATCAGTGCAGCAAGATACAAAACATATAAGGACTTTTCATGGTGACTAAATTAATTAAGTGGTAATCATGGTGACGACTCCGTGAGTTGTGTACTCTAATTAGCAAAATTATTTAACTATGCTAGTTCTCACCTGTACCTGGTTGGACACAGTATTACCTAAACAATGTAGCAGTTAATATTGGCTGACTTAATTTTCAGTATTAAAGTTACAAATATTTCGAAAATACAACTGTTCATTTGTGTTTAGTTTTTTCGGCGTATCAAACTGAATAAAATATTAGCATACCCTTTTCAATAGTCGTTTAAAACGTTAAATGATATATATGCGTGACATAGCGCGGGAAAATGTGTATACTAAAACAACACATATAAGTCCAAACATATAATCTAATCACCAATCAAAATGCATTATCACGTTCAGAATAGGGTTCACAGGCAGTCTCCAATATTAAACATTAACCAGTTGCCTGTTGCAATTATTCTTTGTTGAATTGCATTGAACGTGTATTTGGTTAAAAAAGGCATGTCATTTTATGATGATGCCCCTGTCGCTGCTCAATTCCTTATTGCTAATAAACCATCGAATCCGACAGTATTGCTGTTTGTTCAAGGCGTATTATCTTAAAACGAGCCGGTTACCATGATTAGTCAAAAATATATATGATACTGGTCGCTATGTAATACATATTTGTGCTTTTGACGCCTAATAAAATTATTCAAAACATTAATAAATATAAACATAACATAACGGCTTTTTTGTCTTTGCACTTACAATTTATATCGTATCGATACTTTACCATCCCCTTAAAAATAAATAAAAACGTAAAATGCATTCAAACTGAGCATTTTTAGCGTCAGTTTAATAAAGTGGCTCGATAATACTGACTAGTTTGCACTGTTAACATATCCACTTAAAACACAAATCTCTTTGTGTGAAATACTTTGAAAAGTTACAGGATGTTTAAATGACCAATGCTGCATAAGCCGAATTTATACTTAATTAGGTCCATACACATTTTTTTTGTATTAAACATACTTTGAAGAACAGTTTTTGTATCGGTATTGAAAACGTGCTTAACATCAACATTGTTTGCGCTTTATTATTGTCAACGACCAATTATTCACCATGGCAATAACAATTGTGAAACGCATTATATGTAATGCGCGTTTCCAACTTTCTTGTTAAAGATAAAAAACATACACATAAAAAGTCCCGTACTTTTCCGGAAAAGCGCAAACAGATGTGGTCGATATGTTCATTTGCTAATCCCCTTTTTTGCATAAAAATGGAACAGATAACTACCTCAGTCCATACAGTGTCTGCATAATTGCTTTAAAAGCTATTCGTTTGAATTGCCATTGTCGATCTTTCTGTCAGAGAGAAAAGTTATTTGTCTTTCCGGAGTGGCTTCCGTTTTTTTCCCCAGCTTAATTCTTATATGTGTTTATGTTGTTTTGTATTGTGCTGTTTTCTACTGTTTTGGCAATTGGTCACTTAACTTAAATAAAGGACCAACCAATTGTGTATAATGAGAATACAATACTGCTCCAGCAGCTGGAGTTTCACTTCTTTATAATGATACAGTGGAAGGAGATACTGTGTGTACATGCAGTTGTTCTCTTATTAGTTATTCGTCCTATAAATTCCTTGAAAAGGTTGAGCTAATACACCAAAACACATATGATATACAGGATATTCAAAGTCAATACATGAAGCAAAAGTCCTCACAACAGTATACTCATGCGAGTATATTCATTCAGTTAGGATCTATCATATTGTAATTGTACCAGAACACTACATTTAATGACAGTGTTTAACCAACATCAGCGTGACTCTGAAAGTAACGGTTATAATACTCTGTTCTGTGTATAACCATTGAGTAGTTCAATAAATAATAATTAAACTGTAGTGTATTCAATTTTAAGTGTTTGTGTAATCATTGTAATATTATGTTAATTTATGGCAAGCGAAATGCACATTAATTCCTTAAACCACGGTTTAACAGTTAACTATATAGTTAAGAAACTTTGAACCCGGGTTCAAAGTGTCGTTTGCACATTAATTCCTTTAACCCGGGTTCAAGACTTTGAACCGCGGTTTAAAGTGTGTCTTAAAATAGATACAAATCTGCTATGTGAAACAACGGAGCTTAAACCACAATGAGAAGGTAAATGCCGCGACTTTATTAGTCATCTCTTAACTATAGGGTTAAGATACTTTGAACTGCTGTTCAAAGTCGTCAACTGCGGTTAAGGCGCGGAATGCACATAAGTTATTTAACAGTTAATTATATAGTTAAGAAACGTTGAACCCGAGCTCAAAGTGCCGTTTGCACATTATTTCCTAAAACCCGAGTTCAAGAGTTTAAACCGGTCACCTCTTAACTCTAGGGTTAAGAGACTTTGAACTGCGGTTCAAAGTCTTAAACTGCGGTTCAAAGTCTTAAACTGCGGTTCATAGTCTTAAACTGGGGTTAAGACGCGCGGAATGCACATTAATTATTTAACAGTTAACTATAGGGTTAAGAGTCTTTGAACCCGAGTTCAAAGTGCCGTTTGCACATTTATTCCTTAAACCCGAGTTCAAGAGTTTGAACCGCGGTTCAAAGTGTGTCTAAAGATAGATACACATGTATTATCTACATAATTCAGAGACAACCAATCAGCGGAGCTTAAACCACAATTAGAAGGCAAATGTCAAGATTTCATTGGTCGTTTCTAAACTATATAGTTAAGAGACTTTAAACCGCTGTTCAAAGTATTGAACCCGGGATTAAGGAATTAATGTTCAAACGGCACTTCGAACCCGGGTTCAAAGTCTCTTAACTATATAGTTAACTGTTAAACCGTGGTTCAAGGAATTAATGTGCATTTCGCTTGCCATATTAATTTGTATTAATGTATTTATACTTACATATTAATATTTGTAAACAAAGTTTGAATAATTGATCTTACACGTATGGAAGGGATAGACAGCCAATATTATTCATCACCAGAAATGTAACACGTATTTAGTATTCAGCTCATTTGTTTAACAGAGCATTTTTTAAATGCAACATTTTAATATCGGTTTTGTACAATTGTAAAGTGTAAAATGTTGTATGTTCCAATTCTACAAAATGTTTAAATGTTAAAAAAAAAAAACATGTAACTTCTTAAACTACAGATCTGAAAATGAAGTGCATATATAAAGTCTACATCTTCATATATTTAATATTGTAGTCATAATAATAAATAAAAGATAATAAATCCATCTGAAAGTAAGTTGGTGACAAACTACATAAGCGTGTTGAATATTTTCTAAGTTTTTAGTTTTAGTAATCTGCTACAAGTCAGCATATAACAAGTGTACGCTATACAGTTGTACAGAATACAAGTTGACTAATCACAATTCAACATTTTACAACGCATTTTAAGTCAACCGGTGTTAGGTTACAAACTATCATTAGTAGCAGCCACAGGTGTTGGGCGCGTGAACAAGTCACTAAAACACTATCAATATGTCATAAAACAACAGTTTTCATCATTTTGACCAAACAATTAATTCTGATATGATAAACATATACAAGGTAGGTATCTCTTGACACAGGACAATCACCTACATCAACATTTTTAAGCCCTTAAGTTTCTAAATGGCGGTCGATTTTCGTAAACTATGTACCATTTTGTTGGGAAAGGTTGCCTCGTGACGAACAATGACCACCAACGACTACTAGCCAACATAAACTACAATAAAACAATTATCGAACTCGTAGAGATGCTAGGTCGGCTCTCGTCTGACCGAACGTCCAGTGCCAATATTTACAAGAGTAAAACTATCAAAATACCCAAGCTACCGAACATAATCCGCATTAGTACAATAAACAAATACGAGTTTATTAACTTACACCCTTGATTTTCCTTTTGTTTGCGTTATAACGTCGAAATCGTTGTAAATCGAGAATTGTTTATCGGCAATTTCGAGTCCAGTTCCATGTCGATCAGAAGGTAAATACAGTTCTCGGTTTCAGGTATTCGGTAACTCTGAGGCGCGGAATCAATAGTTGGATAAATATCGTAAGGTGAAGGACGAATCATCGTACACGATTGAAATAAACATTCAAACAAAACGATTATATTAATGTTTGATGTGGACAAAACTACAAATCTGTGTTATACATAGTTTATGAAAATTGACGCCATTTAGGGACTTAATGGCTTAAAAATGTTGACGTCGGTGATTATTTTCCTGCATATATATATTATATATCAGAAAATTAGTTTTCGTCAAAATGATGAAAAAATGTTGTTTTTTGACATATTGATAGTGTTTAAGTGACTTAGCCACGCGCCCAACGCCTGTGCATCAGAAGAATAATTGTTAACATTTACAATGGTTCCCGACCTGTAAGCGAAGTATTGGTTCCTGGCTAAGACGAAAAATAATTTTGTCGCTTCCAGCGCGTGCATACTTTCCAACTGTTCAAATGCCAACTTGTAACATGGCAAGATGTAAAGATACGCGATTACTTATCTAGACGTGTTTACATGCTGACAGTGAAAATCGGCAGTTTTTCAAAGTTACTGTTGCATATGTGTATATTTTAGCATTCACCTTTGTAAGTAAATTTATTTTTTGCATTTTGAACATTTCATTTTTTATTTATTGAACAGTTGTTATTGGAACAATACACTGATGAACATTTGAGATTTCTCCACCTTAAATAATAACATTGTTGAAAATTGAAACATTTGATATTTGAACGGATAGTATTTGACATGTATGTATAATCTATGATTGCAACACGGAACATATCAGCTGAATACTCTACACGTGCAACATTTCTGGTGATAACTAATATTGGCGGTCTTTCCATTCCATATACACGGTTTTCATCAACAGTCAAAGATTCACTTTGCTAGAAATATTCATATGCGTTTTAGTGATAAATGTATTTTGAATGCTCAGACACCGCAGGACACGAGTAAGTATCATTGAAATGCGTATTTGAAACATACAATATATACGAACACTGCAAACAATAAATTTTAAGATCGAGTCAAATTATTTCAATGAAAACTTACTTGTAGAATTCATCTTTGTTGAGGTAAGGAAAACTGTTGGGGTTAAATATTCTTTCTAAACCGTTAACTAATGTAATCCAAATAAGGCGTATTACATATTCAGTCACTTACATGTGTGCACGCTGTGTAGATTGAGCAGATTGAACTATTTTGCTGACTTAAAAGGGCCTTTTCACAAATTTTGGCATGTTTTGAAGTTTGTCATTAGATGCTGTATATTGATTGATGTAAACATTGGATCTAAACAGCTCCAGTAAAAAATCAAGAATAAAATTTAAAAAAGGGAAAAAAGTAGCCCGCAGCAAGGCTCGAACCAATGACACCAGGAGTCCTGGAGTAAAAACCAATAAGACCGCTCGGCCATCCTGCCAAGTATGTATTAAAGACGTATTTTATACTTCATATAAGCAATCTTCGTAGTTTCACAAAATTAAACGACAACAACAGAACTCTCCAAATTATTCAATCGTTTTGCGTTGCAACGCTTTATAATGTTCAGGTTTTTACATCGTCAAAAGCTGCATATAATGGCTATATTAGACCACGGTAAATGTTCATTATTACTGTTTCCTCACAAATATCATAACTAAAACGAAAATTTGCGTATCTGAAACAACTTTTTTAAATTTTGTCAATTTACCAAAACGTGAAAAGATCCCTTAAAAAACAAAATGAATTAAAACTATACCATACTCAATACTCATATATATTTGTATCGGTAGCATTCACTTGTTTATTGCTAACTATACAAATGAGATAATTTCACATAATGATACTTTTAGCAGTATTAGTATATACATAAAGTTAATATGGCATAATTCGATATTTAAATACAATTCCTAAGTATTTGAACGTTTTGAAAATCGAATACTTTAATAGTTTGACGCCACATACGCAATCTATGATACCCATTATAGAAGGTGGTATGTCATGTAAAGGTTTATTAGAATACTGGAAGGAAACACAAAACAACACAACACAATATTATCGACACACAGGTAGTGATTGTATTATTCGTGAGTATACATTACGTAGGGCGATGAATGTATTGTCATATATCGTAATGTCAGTGTGCACCTTTCCCCGATATTCCACAAGGACTGAGTGCTAACACACATGTTGAATCACTTTATAGTTGTGATCGAGTCCAATTAGATGGATTAACTTATTGACATGTATGGGTTTAGTAATTAATACACAACTTCACTCAATAAATATACTTTTTTATCAAATAAAAATAAGTTTGTTCACGCTGAAATTATAAAACAACACGTTCCTTAAATAAAATATAAAGAAGTGAAACTCCAGTATGACATGTATTGCTTTAATACAATTACATACAGTATAATCATTCCACAGTGTTGTTTTATTCTACGGAGAGGTAAAATTGCAATAATGTCTGCATCAGCCAACGCAAACATATTTCAAAGCATTGTTATAGGTTTGTTTTGATGCTACACTCGATGTCTTAGTTAATTCGTTGCGCAATAAATCAAGTGTGCCGTTGGCTTGTGTGGAGGCTTTAATGGTAGATATTATGTTTTGTAAATTATGTAGTCAGTAAAACTGTTAATCTTGACTTCATAAAATAAATGGTTACTTTCTCGTTAAAAGAATTATGTGGAATATACATGCTACATAATGTCCATTAAACATAATTATTTAAATGTGTGAATTGTTCGTCAAATTGTGTAAATAGTGTTATGTAATTATTTTGCACTAATATTCCTTTGCCTTATTACAGTATCGTCATACCTATATGTAAAGCAGGTCGATTCGCTATTTTTACAAACAGAGTTCCCATGAAGACCGTTGACACCTTTAGTAAAAAATATTGAGTCGGTCAAAACAATTTTTATACAATGAACATATTAAATACATTAGATTCATTTTGAATATAGATAAATTCAAATGTGCAGCTTCATCTGCAAACATCATTTAAACACGAAAAATGTTCATACATCATATTGCTCCTAATATCGACATAGGAATCGAGAGTTTTCAATCAGGAGTAAATAGATTATTACGATCATATCATACAGAAGTAATTTTACAAACGTGAACTAGAATAAGGATAGTCATTTAATTTATAAAACATCTAACGGAAAATTTTGCATCATAAAAAACAACGTACGTGCCAATCGTGTTTCAGCCTGGCAACGTGCATCAACAAATATCCGAAGACAAACTGGTCGAATCTATATAATTAGTTATACCAAAATAATTAGAAACACGTGATATGAAACACTTTACCAACGCCACTAACAACATATCTCACAATGCGTCGTTATATTATAAGACAATTTACTCCTAATATCGACATAGGAATCGAGAGTTTTCAATCAGGAGTAAATAGATTATTACGATCATATCGTACACAAGTAATTTTAAAAACGTGAACTAGATTAAGGATAGTCAGTTAATTTATAAAACATCTAACGGAAAATATTGCATCATAAATAAACAACGTACGTGAAAATCGTGTTTCAGCCTGGCAACGTGCGTCAACAAATATCCGATATATTTAGTTTACCAAAATAATTAGAAACACGTAATACGAAACACTTTCCCAACGCCACAAAGAACATATCTCACAATTGCGTCGTAATATTTATAAGAAGATTTTATCAGAGGATATTATGCACATACGATTTCCATTAAAATTAAGATGATCTTAGCAATGTAATTAAACGCATCCAAACAGTTATTATCATGTTAAGGCGTACAACGTTGTGCGCAGCTTGCTTATACATGTGTTAAAATGGCCCTTTTTCATGTTTTGTTTATCGATAAAATTGAAACATCTGGTTTTCAAATTAATTTTCGTTTTAAATATACCATATGCGAGGAAACATTAAAGGGGCCTTTTCACAGATTTTGGCATGTTTTGAAGTTTGTCATTAAATGCTTTCTAATGATAAATGTAAAAATTTGCTCTTAAAAGCTCCAGTAAAAATTAAGAATAAAACTTAAAAAAAGAAAAAAAGTAGCCCTCAAAAGGGGTCGAATCACTGACCCATTGAGTCCTGGCGTAAAAAGTCTCCGACTTAGACCCCTCGAATATTCGTCCGCATACAATGTCAGATGTATTTTATACTATAAATAAGCAATCATCGTAGCTTCAAAAAATATAGCGACAACAACAGAACACCCCAAATTATTCAATCGTTTCGCGTTGCAACGCTTTATAATTTTCCGGTTTTTAAATCGTCAAAATATGCATATAATGGCTAAATTAGAGCATAGTAAATGTTCAGTATTACTGTTTCCTTACAAATAGCATAACTAAATCGAAATTTTGCGAATCTGAAACACATTCTTTTTAATTTTGTCAATATACAAATAGGCCCCTTTAATACTGAAAGTTAGCCATGCGCCATGATATTTTTATGTGCATCGCTTGACAATTTAAAAACCTCAAAACTTATCATGTGTTTTGATTTCGAAATGATTGAATATTATGAAGCGTTCTGTTATTATCGTTATATTCCTAGGCGTGCTTATATAAATATAATGTAACACACCTCACTGTTAGGTTGAAGTGCTAGATTTGTATAACAAATGTCAGTGGTTCGAGTCCAGTTTATGTTTATATTTTGCTTTCTATATTTGTTTTCTTGTTTTAATAGAGCTATTTTTATCTTATGGGCATTTAATGAGAATCTTCAATACATGCCAACATCTTTGAAAAGGTCCCTTTAAGATTGAACTACATTTCAACTTGAAGGGTATGAAATTAACGATGATGCCTATTATATTTACATTTAATCTGTCACACACACGTCGACGCATTTATCAATCAAATCGAATTAACGCCCATAATAAATATATTGTTATCGTCAAAACTGACAATAATAGATCTTCCGAAATGTTGTACCCATAAACAGGTTGCGTTATGTGCATGGGTATATTGTGATGCACGTCATTAATAATCAGCAGATTCTCAAGATGTCCATATTATATTACACTCTTATCTGGGTGTGAAACAATGCACTTGTTTGTATGTTCAAACGCTTGCCAATAAAAGTGGAAGAAGATATAAACTCAATGAGAGGACGATGCCAAAAGTCCCATGCATTAGAACGAAAGCTATCAGCAATCGTCGTTCAATTATGTTAACTTGGACCTATAACAGAAGAAGTGTAAATATATATTTTAATTTTTAACAACGGACGCAAATTTCAAATGTAAAATATAACACCCTTGTCTGAATACAAGTCTTAGTGCACAATCTAATCAAATGAACAAAAATAACGATTGTCAACTACTAGTATTATCATCTGCATCATAAATATAACAGTTGTGATGTAAAACAGTACACAACAATCACATAAATCCCATACAAACGCGAGATTGAAACAGGTGAACAAGCGTACATTCAAATGAGAATTGTTTTCCCTTTTATTTGCGTTAAATCATAATTTAATTCTTTAATTACATACACATATATAGTTCACTGCATTTGATGAAACATCGAATATCGTATATGTTTAGCAAATAAAAAATGATATTCCAACACCCACATGCACAATGAGTTTTAATGTGTGCGGAATATGATTAACTGGGGAATTATGTTCCTGATGATTGTAAATACCTTGTCAAATAACGCAGTTTTGCCTGGAGCGGTCACACATTGTAGGCATAAACTTGTATATTTGCAATTTATAATCGGTTGCTGAATTCATAGAATGTAATAGCTAGGCATTTATTTGTTTTTAAGATCAATTATGTAAATGCATGATATGTATGTGTAACTTTATGAACTTTTCCTCCAAATGGTTATTAGGTAAAAGGAAAACACAAAGTCGTAGGTTCTTTGTTACTAATTAATTTTGTATAGTCCAGTGTTATAATATAAATTCAGGAAGACAATGATTTTGATCAGACGAAGGAAACAATAGACGTTCTGCAAATAAACAATAACACACATATAACAAATTATTATGAATATTGATTAATTGCTGTAAAATACTTTATATAACGTATTTATAACAGCAAATATAACACCAATATGTAGAAAACTATATTAACAAATGATGAAATACTCATTTGGCGCATGAGTTCTAATAAAAACATAACATAATTACAGGATATAATATCTTTCCATAAATAATAATGTTGTTTCGACAAGACCGACTTACTTACCTAGACATCCCAATACTTTTCTCAAAACACAAATACATCCGCGAATCACCAATTTCTGGAATCTGACCTTGCAGCGCTTCTTCCAAATCAGTGACTGCATGTGACATTTCCCTGCAAATCAGTGACTGCATGTGACATTTCCCTGCAAATCAGTGACTGCATGTGACATTTCCCTGCAAATCAGTGACTGCATGTGACATTTCCCTGCAAATCAGTGACTGCATGTGACATTTCCCTGCAAATCAGTGACTGCATGTGACATTTCCCTGCAAATCAGTGACTGCATGTGACATTTCCCTGCAAATCAGTGACTGCATGTGACATTTCCCTGCAAATCAGTGACTGCATGTGACATTTCCCTGCAAATCAGTGACTGCATGTGACATTTCCCTGCAAATCAGTGACTGCATGTGACATTTCCCTGCAAATTGTTAAATAGTGCACACATAGAAATATAGGAAAATGTGATTTTTTATAAAACAATCTTGAACTATAGAATAATTACAATGAGAATAAATACGCTAAAGTGCTGATCTTAAATAAATCATTATGACTATCAAGCATATGCAACAGCACTATAATCATTAATGTACACATTTATACATACCTAGTGTATAATGGTACTTAATAATTTAAATGTATATAGATTAACAATATCAAGTCAACATATTTTCACCTCTCTCTTAACGTTTAAGTTCTGGCGCGCGAGCTCGTAAAACAATACCGTACATTTCACAAAACACCTAACCACACAAAAAAGGTAACATACGCATGCATTAATATTATGATGGGAAATCCACCCTGTCACATAAGTTACGTATGTAAGAATTCACATTCAACAATAATAAGAATTTCGATGTTCCAATTTGTCATTCAATATTATTGAAATTATCCAAAGCCTCTTCTGTCAGAAATGTTTTCCTTGTATGCGCGTCTAAACACCTGTGCTGATGCTATGAATCCTAGTTCATGCCACTTGTACACAATTCTCTTACTTGTTTACATAATAAACTTTATACGTACAACGAACGTACTGACACTTATATTGTGTGGCAAACTATCGTTAAACGTTATATATTGTCGATCGTATACTACAGTTGGCTTTCTTAAGAAGTGATTGAAGTCTGCCGGAGGTTTCAAAGAAAGATGAATGAGCTGTATTTAACTGCCCATTGATTCACTGAATCAACTTTCTACAAAGGAAGTAATAAGGACAGCCAAATTCATTTTCAAGAGAAACATGTATCTCACAGCATGCTTAAGACTTCTCATGTTTTTAGGTTAAACAATATAAATGACATCCGTAGACTAGACATGTGGTATCGCTCGTTTAGACACACAGTGAATAAATCACTTAAGTAAAATATATGATAGTAAGGTATTGTGACGTAACACAAGATGGTGAAGCTTGTGTTTTTTTAAAGATGCATGATTTGGTGGCCCACTAGTTTCAGTTACCTTTCTAATGTATATGCTTACTTGTTTTTGCGCTAAATAAAACTGTAAAATAATGCCGAACACTATCACAGTTAGTGCTGCAACAATACGCCAAAAACCGTTTTGCAATATATTGTCAGTTCAAATACCTATATTGCAATATATTGCAATATATTGCTAACTTGTACCAGAATTATAACTTGCCAGCTAATTACTTAAACCAACTTAATTACACCTGGACACCTGGACACCTGGACTGTTGGGCCGTAATTTAGCTATGCTGTAGTGGCCCCTCTGAGAAATGGTCTTTTCTTAAGAATCTCTCTCTGATGATTACTATTTCGTTAAAAATTCTCTAGAGTGCGCTTAGTAAATTTACTTGTTAATTAATCTTAAATTACAGACGGGTTAAACTTCTTAATGTTCAATTTTTCAGAATTTAGCATGGATTTAAATTGCCCCACATGAACATAACCTTTGTATTGTATGTTTAGGTTCTAGTTATATCCTATTGGCAATTGTAGCCTTTTTTACAAAATGCTTTAAAAACACACTTAACTCTTTTTTGGGCTTTATAAATCATTTCGTTATGAAAGATTAGTATTGTCATTTTGTCTATTTAGTCAAAATCGGCGTTCGTTTAGTCTGCCATTTTGAGAACTACTATAAAAGCCGCCAAGAAGAATAATAACCCAAAAGCGAATAGTGGATGTTTAAAAGCCGGTTGTGTAACTTATCAGAATGCTGTTATGTCAAAAAAAATGATCATTATTACTTCTGTTTATAATAACATCAATTTACATTTTTATTATGAAATTAATTGTGTTTTTGTTCCGTATTTTCACAAGCTTCATCTTAAATTTAACAGTATGAGTGCAAAAGAAGATCTTGCGGACTCCATGTAACAACGATACTCCGTATAATAGACTCTTAAGAATGCTATTTTTACGTATCAATTTATTTTTATTTAACACCGATTTGTTTTGTTTACCTTGATATCATTATTTCGGATGGCTTTTCTGCACGAAATGTGGATGAATTTTTGTAGAATTTTGGTATGATGAAAATAGTATCGCAATACAACATGCTGATTGCGTATTGCGATATATACCGATATACCGGTATATTGTTGCAGCACTAATCACAGTATATGCCTAGTTTAAATTGCGTACTTGAATAACCTTGGGGTTCTTTTTTATATTACTCTATCACGTATTTACACATTTTTATATTACTCTATCACTTATTTACACCAGTCAATAACAATCTAGTCACTGTTAGCAGAAAAGAACAAACGAAACATTTACTTAAAACACAAGAAAATCAAATCGATTGAAGCTATATTCAAATAAACGATACTGAGACATTATAAAATAGACCTTGGCATATGCCTGTCCGTCCGTCTGTCGGTGTGTCGGTCCGTCGCATGGTCGATCGAACGGTCAGTCGGTCGGTTCTTCTGCCAGTCTGGTTATTTAATCGAGCGATATAATACAATATATAAATGAACGTTATATACCAATATAGACTGTTGCAAATACATGCGTTAAGTTAAAAATATGTTGGTGGTACAAAAATCAACTTTCAGACTATATTTTATATAGTACAAAACTCAATACGCGGTTTTTACGACGGAAATTACATAAATTACCCGCTGGCATACGTGACGCAATACATTTAAATAAGTTCAAAACTGACCAGTTTAATGATGCTCATTCAATCAACACTTATTTTGTGGAATAGATGTGTTTATATTTCAAATTAAACTAATGTTGGATGTTGATAATCATTAACGATCATCATTAATTAAAAGTTTAAGTTAAATGTCACAATTAAATGTATTAGGTCACATTATAGACGAGGTTTATGAGGGTTTTCAGGTTTGCTTCTTGACATATCTTAGTGGAAACGTATAAATGAAGCTAAACACAGGATTAATGCATGTAAAATGCAATTTCAAATATTATACACAATCTCATTAAAACACACTATGATGGATCATTATGATAGTTTAATGTTCGTTGCAAACGCAGACATTAATGTGTAATATGTGTTGAGGTAATGCTTCACAAAAATAAAGTTATTGCTTCTTCAATAACATAATATTATTATCGGCACAAATTTCAGCAATAATGTAAGCGTCATTCATTATTAAATACACACATCAAAGTCAGAGACACATTTTGTTGTATTTGTTGCTAACTTGAAACACACACACTGTAATGTATGTCATGCGAAATACATGGTTGGGACCACGTAGGCCATTTCTCAAACTCAGTTTGACGCATGCGAATTGTAGTGAAAGACCACTACATAAAACTATTAGGTTGTATATGTTTCATATCTTAAGCAATGGCTTAAAACACAATACACTGACTTTGCATCAAGTTTGAAGGATTTAATGTGGAAACGATGCTTTATTATTTCAAACTAGGCAGCTCATTTTAGGTCGACATATTGAACACTCAGTCGCCATTAAACATATTTCAATACCATTCTAAGTAACTATTGCACACTAAGCCAAATTTTGTTTTTATTTGTAATCTGATATGAACTTAGCAATGAACATTCTTTGAAAGTGCAGACATACAAAAATATATATATAAAACAGGGGATATGTCCGCCATAAACGTGTATAAAGTCAAGGGAAAACCAATCAAGAGCATGTGATTTCTTGGGTGTTACAAAAGTATTCTGCACATCTACATTTAACGATCATAACGGTAGTTTAAGTTTTAATTCAGTTGCATGGATATATGAAAGTAATTAACTCCACAAACACATTTTAAACATGGTATGCGGATAAACTAACAGTTTTTAAAAAACGTTACAAACTTCTTTTACGGGATACACATAAAATATTGAAGGCCTTTCCCAGGCGGTTTTACTACAGCGGCACCGCGTTGTTTGGACTTCAAAATCAATTTTGTTGCGGCGCTTGTTTTTCCGATCAAGTCGCTGCAAATCTTGAAGATTTCACAAATGCTTGTAAGTGCTGATCCGAATTTTGTCTGCATTCAACCAACGACAATCGAAACACGAACATGTTAATCAGCTCTGTCAAAGAATGGAGCTTAGATTGCACATATGCACTCGACCGCTAGGGGTCAATCCTTATAAATTCGGACCAAGGGAGAAATTCGGACAATACTTCTTCCCAAGCACACTAAATCTAGCCCCAGGCCTTCAGCGCCTACAGCGCATTGATTTTTTCGTGGGAGTGTTGATTTTCAATGCAACCAGTTAAACAGCTATACACATGGCATTTGCTGAATTATTTAAAACATGAAACGGTATTTATTGAAGTTATATATATTTTCTTATATCTTCTATACGTGTTATCTAACGAAATAATATTGAACATATACCATGCTCTAAAATAGCCATTACATGCATCTTTTGACAATTTAAAAATCTGAAAATTATTAAGCGTTGCAAAGCGAAACGAATAATTTGGAGAGTTCTGTTGCTTTCGTTATATTTTCTGGAACTACGAGGATTGCGTATATAAAGTGTAAAATACATCCTTCAATGTATGAGCACGGATGGTCGAGTGGTCGAAATACTAAACTTTTACTCCAAGGGTCAGTGGTTCGAGCCCAGTTGAGGGTTACTTTTTGTTTTTGTTTTTTTAATTGTATTCTTTATTTTTTTCTCGAGCTTTTAATATCGAATGTATACATTGAATGATATAAAGCTTTAAAGGGTCCGTTCAACAGATTTCACGTTTTGGTATATTGCCAAAATTAAAAAACGTTCTTTCAGATTCGCAAATTTTCGTTTTAGTAATGATATTTGTGAGGAAACAGTTATACTGAACATATACCATGCTCTAAAATAGCCATTACATGCATCTTTTGACAATTTAAAAATCTGAAAATTATTAAGCGTTGCAAAGCGAAACGAATAATTTGGAGAGTTCTGTTGCTTTCGTTATATTTTCTGGAACTACGAGGATTGCGTATATAAAGTGTAAAATACATCCTTCAATGTATGAGCACGGATGGTCGAGTGGTCGAAATACTAAACTTTTACTCCAAGGGTCAGTGGTTCGAGCCCAGTTGAGGGTTACTTTTTGTTTTTGTTTTTTTAATTGTATTCTTTATTTTTTTCTCGAGCTTTTAATATCGAATGTATACATTGAATGATATAAAGCTTTAAAGGGTCCGTTCAACAGATTTCACGTTTTGGTATATTGCCAAAATTAAAAAACGTTCTTTCAGATTCGCACAATTTCGTTTTAGTTATGATATTTTTTAGGGAAATAATAATACTGACCATTTTCATGCTCTTAAATAGCTATTGTATGCATCGTTGGATGATTTAAAAACGTGAAAATGATAAAGCGTCGTGCAACGCGAAACGATTTTATAAGTTTGAAAGTTCTGTTGTTGTTTTTTTATTTTGGGATACTACGAGGATTGATTATAAAGGTAAACAATACATCCGCTCTAAGCATAAGCATGGATGGTCGAGTGGTCTAGGTGGGAGCCTTTTTACTCAGGACTCCAGGGGTCAGTGGTTCGAGCCCTGTAGTAACTTTATTTTTCCTTTTTTTAAATTGTATTCTTGTGTTTTACTGGATATTTTTAGTTCAAATGTTTAAATTTAGCAATATGAAGCATTTAATTACAAGCTTCAATACACGCCAAAATCTGTTGGACTGCCCCTTTAAATGACATACTTCAAAACATGTTAAAATATGTGAAAAGGCCCTTTCAACTCTCCGCGTATGTGGAGTTGACTAGATTGAATGACAATTGTGTGGCAAAAATAAATAAGAGAAATAAACACTTAATTACTTGAACATCATGTACTCAATTGTTTCTATTTTTTAAACATTTAGTTTATAAATAATATAGCATCAAATGATTCTTTCGGATAGCTTCGCTTGTAATAAGTTTCGAGATAACGCACAGTTAATGTGTGTTAGTGCAGCGCAATTGCACTAAAATGTATTGGTCTACCCTCAAAATATGCATGCTGCGAACATTACTATCGTTAATACATAAATTCGGCTGATGTAGCGCTTGTCATTAAAACAACCTGTGTGCGGGAAAACTAATTATACACAAACAACACATACTAATCCAAACGTATAATCTAACTTTTATTCCAAATGTTTAACAACATTCAGAATATAGTTCACAGGCTGTCTCCAATATTAAACATTCAGCAGTGTCTTGTTGCAATTATAATTCGTTATATATCATTGAACGTGTATGTGGTTTCATACGGCATGTCGTTTTATGATGATACCCCTATCGCGTCGCAATTCCTTATTGCTAATATACCATCGAATCCGACATTATTGCTGTTGTTGGTTTGTTAAGGGCGAATTATCTTAAAACAAACCGGTTTCCATGATGAGTCGAACAGAAATATGACACTTCTCGCTATGTGACACATATTTGTGCTTTTGTCGCCAAATGAAATAATTTAAAACATTAATAAATATATACATAACTGTTTTTGCACGTACAATGTATATCGTAGCTATACACGAAATCCCCCCCCCACCAAACAAAAATGCATTCAAACTGAATATTTTAAGCGTCAATTTCATAAAGTGGCTCTAAAATATAAAGTAAAGTTTGCACTGTTGAAAAACACTTAAAGCGCAATTTCTCTGTGTGTGAGCTACGTTGAAAAGCTACAGGTTGTTTTAATGACAAGCGCTACATCAGCCGAATTTATTAATAAGGTTCATACACACATGTTTGGATTAAACGTACTGTAAGAACAGTATTTGTATTGGTATTGAAAACGTGCTTAACGACAAAATTGTTTGTTAACGCCGTATTAAACAGTGTAAATGACCTATTGTTTACCATGGAAATAACAATTGTGAAACGCAAAATAAGTGATGCGCGTTTCCAACGTTCTTGGTAAAGATAAAATAAACATAAAATACACATAAAAATGCACATACTGTTCCGGAAAAAAACGCAGACAGACGTGGTCGATATGTTCGTTGGCCAATCCCATCTTGGATACAAATGCACGAGATTAATAACACAGTTTATAAAATCTCTGCATAATAGCTTTAAAAGATATTCGGTTTAGTTGTCAATGTTGATCTTTCTATTAGAGAGATCATGTATGCGTCTTTTCGGAGTGGCTTCCGTTTGAATAAAAATGTCTTCATTTTCAGGATGAATATCCTATAATAATTGATGTATTTGAAGATGTCGCTCTTTTCTCGTAATTGCACAATCTGCATAAAAAATGAGAAATACACAGGTGCGTGCGTTTATGATTATCAATTTTATATATATTGTCCTACTTGTATGAGCTCCTCATCTTCCTTCGTCCACTTGTTTTATTTTTTTTAACGACACGTCTCCGTCTTTAACCGCAATATAATGAGTGTTAATTTAAAAGGTGTCTCTCTTTTTCTTTTCCCATAATATAATCTAGTCTACCCATGCCCATCGAAGCAGTAGACTGTACATTTACTTGCAATATTTCAATTCAATAAAGATGGTCATATCAGTCATTAAAACAATTTGTACTAGTTTGCATACGATTTTTCTTATAAGCTTCTTCGATGTCTGGCTATTAATAAATCATTGAGTGTTTAAAACAATATTGATAATTGTATTAGCTGTGCGTGGATCCCTCGATGCAAATATACTTATAAAAATATGCTGAAGTAATACATTCCATTTTGACAATTTGAAACATTATATTCAAAATCTCAAAACATGGTAACATTTTGTTTTGTAAATCGTGTTAAAAAATCCCAAACATAATTCCGTAGCAATAGTAATAAACACCAGGAAACAAAATAGTATGATGAAATGAACTCATTAGTTGAAATAGCATCTTTATAAAAAGAAACTTTGGATGACAAGACGCGTGACCAATAACAATTAATTACAACACGTTGTTACTGTTTTTATCAATAAATGATCGAAAGTCTATGACAATGTATGTAATACAATATTGCTTAAGCACAGTTTCTGACGTCAATGGTATAATAATATACTCTGTTTCTGAAATCCAACATTGACAAATCGTTTCGTATGCTAGCTCTGTTTCCGATTATTTTACTATTTTTCCTGGAAGTATCTTCATTTACTGGACCTAGACAATACATGACATGATTAGAATAAAACGAGGCTAAAGTATGCGCAATATAGTGCATGCGTATCCTGTATTTGCAAATGTATTGTATTCAGGCGATTAAGGAAAATTTAAAAAAAGAAAGACTTAATTATAATCACTCGATGTTCACTGGTTTGTTTTAGAAATGTGTGAATACGTCTTTAAATAAACATGAGTTTATGAAAGTCTTCTGATAGATGGTCAAACTTCAAAGAACGGTATATAATATTGAGCTAGAGATATATTTTTATGGCTTGAGATGGTATAGCATGCTTTATTAATATTTGCTGCCATACCAATTTTGGGGCATAGAGTTTGATCTTCTGTAGCTTTCTTAAATTGAGTGTTAAGATAAATTATAAAAATCGTTAGGTTCACTTCTTTGAAACTGAAGTTCTGTGTTCACCAAGTGTACTTCGCACAGTCTGGTGGCACTATCGCGTATAATTGCGCAATTTGTATGCTGCCTAAACATTTAAACCACATTTTAGAATAAGACTGGTACAATTGCAAGTCCTTATTTCTTGATAGAATTTCACAACATACATTCTTGAAAATGACTATTGTCGAAAAATGGCAGTCTTATTAGAAATTATTGATAAGAAAAGTACGGTTACTTATTATTAAGACTTGATTATATAATTATTTGAAAATAATTGTAGCGATTTGTATATTAATGTATTCTCTGAATATAATGGATTTGTTTGTTATATGTGTGAGAGGTTGACCTATATAATTCAACTGAATACGCGTTTTTTTATTAACCCATTTAAGCCAAGTGGACTCTCCCATCCTTCTTAATAGGATCAATTTATTTCCAAAAATAGTGATGTCTAGTATATTTATTTCTATATTTAGAACATTTATTACAGAAATTCCTTTAAGAAAACAGCGCAGACCCTGATGAGACGCCGCATGATGCGGAGTCTCATCTGGGTCTTCGCTGTTTGCCAAGGCCTTAATCTATTTTCTAGACGCTAGGTATAAATGGGTTAACCCGGTTATTTCGAATAACTTGCAAACACGTGATTGCCTTTTTTGAACATTTACATTAACCATGCGAATCTCCGAATGCATCAGTACTTCAACATATTCGCTGAAATGTTTTTATGTACATCAGTACAAGTCCCGTTTATAAAAAATAAGTTCACATGTATTACACGCATACGCGAAGCTTGGTTGGTCCAATTAATTTTCTAACAAATGCATTGTATCAATAGTGTAATTTATTTTGGAAACTACGCACTTCAGAATAAATTTTCACCATCAGTATATGTCATACATGTCATACATTAACGTGACTATATGCTGTGAAAAGAATTGGCCTACGTTTTGACTCAATTAAAAAAACTTTTCGGCGTAAGCGCACATTTCATTTGGTTCTTATTCCTTTTTCTATTTTCTGTCTGATACAGTTATGACATAACACATCGTTATAGAGTATGCAAATGTATCGTTGGTAGATGTTATAATCATTCAAATAATTCACCTATACAAACAAGTTTTTTTCCGACTAAGAGCAGGTTTGAGATAAGATTTTCAAATAATCTAGGTCCGTGATGAGTACTTATAAATTATGGGATTCGAATGAAACGTAAGTTAATATTGTTGTCATGCATGTGTTAAGGCCAACACTGATATCTAAATACATGTTTAGAATACAAGTAAAGATACTACATAACCTTTATTATCGTCAGCTAGTATTAAACATAGCATGAACTAAATAACAAACACAATAACTCTATTATATTGACTGAAAGTATATTCCACGTCTTCAAAGCTCAATTATATTTTTTTTTATAAAACGGTTACAAGTCTAGCATTAATGAATACATTTCCAACAAAAAGGATTGACTGTCACTAAGTGTCGTTGTTTTTTTAAATGACATTATGAATAATAATAATGCCATATTGTTGTTACATAGTTCAAATTGATTGGTTGTCGCATAATTGCAGAAACGTTTAACAATCATATTCGACAATAGAGATGTGTGGACGGGAATACAATTGTCTCGACAATTGCCATAACTACGAGTAAGTTGGATGTTGCCCGGCTTAAGAACATTTAACAATAAAGAAGAACACATTAGTTGCGTACCACTGTAATGACATTCGTATAGTTCTAAGACATCATGCGTTTACTGAAAATATTAACCTTATACTAAAGATTGGTATAGCTATTTTATCTGATTCGCTTGAGTGCAAATATATCATTCATAAGTTACATTTATCAGTATCATATATACATATGATGTAAGTCGGATTGCATTCATTCGTTCTATGTTTTAGTTTTGAAATAATCATATTTTGATAAAATGTCATGGGGTTGATCCATATATTTGTGTTATACTGGGGCCTACCTTGGCTTAATCATTGTAGTTAGCAACGCTCCATTTAGAAACAAATCTCAAACAACGTTTCATCGTATGATTGAGTTGTAATCAGTACTAATACCTCTGAGCGAAACGCAAGAATCTCATTAAGTTTGTAATTCAATCCAATTGTTTAGTCCTCAATCTTGCTCAATGAAGGTCCTGTGTAATTACATATTATACAAACGCGGATTTTACTAAGAGGCTATTTACAACTCTGCTCAAGGCAATTTCAGAATTGATGAGAAACAGGCTCAATGTATGATAGAAAAAATGTTTTCTAAATAATTCCATGAACGCACCTCTAAGTATATACATCATGAGAGTGTACCTGAGATTTCGTACTGCTGGAGCAAATGCCACTTTCAGCGAGACAATTGGATCAAAAAGTATTCCACGTATTGGAATTTTATCACAGTTTAAATGTGTTCAAAAGTGTTAAGCAATTATATATTATATTCGCAACAGGGTCAAGTTGATAATGAGATAAATAACTCTACACAATGACTTTTTTTGATAACCGCAGTAAGTAAGACTTAAAAATATTCAAATATCATTAGGCAAATATACTGAGTGGTGCGCAGCTTTAATCATATAACTTTTTAATAAAAAAATAACAATATAACATAATATAAACAATTTAATAATAGTTAATAATTTAATAACCCAAAAAGTTTAACCTTACGTAGGGAAACATTTAAAGATATAAACAATACCAATCAATATTTCCCAATGTGTATATACAAATTAAGCATAAATCAATTGTAAACACGGATAAAAAAAATTGGAGAAAAATAACATGTTCATATACTCAAGTTTTACGAAACATAAATATTACATTTCATGATTTAATTGTTGGCTTGCAGACCAGCAATTTTCAACTAGCTAACAAAAATTGATAAAATAACACGAATTTATTGATTTTAAATGTGTGTCTCTGAACTTATTGTGCACACTAAAATATAAGCAACACTGGACATAACCACATGCGGATTTGCAACACTGGACATAACCACATGCGGATTTGCAACATCGATTTGTAAACGTTTTCTTCCGAATTGCTGGTCTGTAGAATTGTGTTTCCCTAGTTATCATCATACTTGACTCAATTTTCATAAGCATGTAAACAATAATATGAACATTAATAATTGGAATCGATCTGCATAAAGTCAATTCGTTAAATTATTATTGTGTGTTTATTAAGATTTACTCTTACTTTATATGATCAAATTATAGTGGCAGCTGATGGTAGTGCAGTATTGAAGAATTATTGTTCCATGAACTCTTATGTTCCATTTAATCAGAAGCTATCTTGAATAGTAAGATGGACTTTTTCAGTGTGTCTGATTTAACAACAAGTCATAAATGTTGATTGTTTAATGGCACACATTTTTTCTGATTTCAATAATGCTAGTGACGTTAACAGCTTAATTGCAAGAGTTTAATACAGCCATGACCATTTTAGAAAAAATCACCAACCTGAAAAATATTTGTCGTTACTGGTGACTTTAGATGAACAGTCAATGTTCTTTTTCGTTTTCCAATACAGCAGAGACTCCATATGTTAAAGGACATATGGGAAAATTGACTAGATTTATCCGACTCATCGCCTAAATCCATGAAGGCATTTATGGCTTTGATTTAATAATTAGAATAGTAAGGCAGAATACTGACTATCACTGAAGCATATGGATTTTACCTCATGAATTACATCTTAACAATTATAATCTCGAATAATGTTATAACGCTTTGTGGTGCTTTATATTTTTGTGTGACACATGTGCTCGCTTTTTTAAATTAACAACTATTGTTACGATCCTGCTTTGGATTTGTAAAAAAAAAATTGACCTTAACTTAAAAGGGCATAGTTTATATTCCGATTTGTTTTTTGATTTTTGGAACTGAGACAAAACAAACATGCCAAAACTGCTGTAAAATCAACACATGCGTCCCAATGATGTATCCGTCCATGTTTCAACCGTTAATTGAACGTAGTATTAATATTAATCCAGTGTTTCGCTTTAAACGTCTCACATGTCGTATGCGCTCTTGTACACAATAGACTGTTTTGACTGTTTTGAGGGTGATTTCGCAATCATAGTAAATAAGGTTTTAAGTATTTTAGACAATTATTGCCTGGATATGCGTTGCATTATATATATATAATGTTAGGCCCTACACAAAATTATCTGTGTGTGTAAAATCATTTTTCATTTTGAGACACTCTGCAATAAATGAAACACAATATGATAGGATAAGAATAAATATAAAAAAGCATTAACACCACGAGAATCTATTTCGGATTGGGTGCGATTAAATAAAATAATAATAACTGTAAAAAGGCCATGGTCAGTATTGTCAGATGAGTAAAATGCACACAATCCATATAATATTCATTGTAATTATTGAAGACATCCCAGCTATTTATGAAGCTTTATTTTACACGAAAGGCTTAATATACAGTTCCTGACTTGATGCAATCTAATGTTTGCTTTCAGTAACACTCTAACGTTTCCCATGTTTAGTATTTTTTTAATTAGTTGTATTAATTAGCACTTAGTTATTATCTTTGTTTAACATTTGTTTACAAAGAAACATTACATTACATAAAAACATAAAAACTATGTTCACACATATATTAATGGCATGTAACAACATTATAGGTATATGATGAATCTCTTTTGAAACCGTTAAACATATGTAAACAAATAAATGAAGTACTTTTAACAATGGAAGAACGCATTCGAGCATGATTACATACACTCCTTACAAACTCAAATGTTCCTTGATAACGCTTAGTAAGTCTAATAAGGAATATAACTACTTAAATTATATGTATTATTCGTCTTCGAAAACAAGATCTAGAGGATTGTAAACAAGTACTACATTTATTTCAAATATTTATAGTAACTATGGGGCTCATAGAAATGTTGAATATAACATATGACATGCACGCGGTCTTTTATAATGTTTTTCATTCGATGCTATTCAATATGACCACATTTAATACGTATGAGCTGTTAAAGAACAATTCGCAAAATACTAGCAATCAGTAAAACCAATAATCGTAGTAGTTGTAAAACAAACTATCGAATACGACAATATGATGTAGTAAATACAATGCCAGCGAACGAGTACAACTATATATGCCAAAATAAAATAAAAACACTTTCCCAAAAAAATTATCTGTCTGCGATGATTGTTTTATATTTAAATACCAGTGTTAAGTGTCTTCCATAAAATGTACTATTGTAAGCAAAGAACCCAATGAATAAATCGGCGCATGCAAATAAAACATTATTTAACACAAAGCACATTTTGTCTACCGGATATCTTACTAACCACACACACACACACACACACACACACGAACACATCTGAACGCATTTTAAGTGCAATAAACGTCGCTTGCTTTCTAATATAACATACATGTATTATCATTTTTTATCGTGTTTCAAGTTTTTATTGGAATATCGGAAAAAGCCTTCGGCCATTTACATACATGACGTCAATGTAGTATGTGAATAAACGTCCAAAGGATTTAAAAAAGTCAAAGTAAACATACGTGTTTTATGTATTGAGGTTTAATATGCACATCTACTAACATACATTTTCCTAATCCTAGATATGTGTTGCAATAAACATATAATAATATATTTTCCATATGAAATAAATTCTGAATGGCCAATCATGAGTCAAATAAGTTAACATCTTCGGGATATTCAAATATAAAACGGTGCACGTGTGGGTTTGTTATAGGGCAAGGTAGATAGCAATAAGAGATGCATGTTCGTTGTGTTTGCATCCAGAGGGACGTTTGAGCAGAGATAGCTTC
The DNA here is from genome assembly GCF_020536995.1 of Dreissena polymorpha. Lineage (NCBI taxonomy): Eukaryota > Metazoa > Mollusca > Bivalvia > Myida > Dreissenidae > Dreissena > Dreissena polymorpha. The sequence continues at coordinate 49,423,426 of NC_068364.1, read as the reverse complement.
TATTTGTGTAGTTAAATATGATTTGAACGATATGTGCGATTATATTGGTTCAATTTTACGAATGACACATAAGTTTGCATTTATAAAGTGTTATTTTGTGGACTGGTTCAATACGTGTTATATTGCTTGTATTCGCTTCACGAAACGAACTGGTTCCACCTGTTTTTTTCATTAAACGTAAAGTATCAACTCTTGTGAAGCTATATCGGACGATTAAAGTGTAATACAATAGCATGGACTCCTAAAACCATAAACTGGTGTAACTTTTAATTTATGTTACATTTAAAATGTGTTTATATTTACCAGTGCATCAGACTTGACATTCATAAACCATAATTTGTTTAAGCTTAAATTTGTATTCAGCTATGATGCTTTTGTAAATGTGATTGTTGAATATAAAAGTATTTATATTGAGATGTGTTGTTATTTTTGTTTTATTTGGACATACCCTGATAAGAAGTTAACGTTTCATTTACCCTCGTCTGTTGTATTAATTCTATGTCAAGTGTTATAATCAGCATACTGAGAACCGGTTTGGACCCTACATTGTGTCCATCGATTACACTCGTTTTCCTACGTTTCGCCTTCAACAGGTCTCGCTGAATATTGTTTTGTCTTTCATTATATTAAGTCATTAGGAAAACAAATCATCTAACTTACATGTTTGAAATATACACCTTGCACGTTACCATGACATTTCACGATGTCAAGTTGTAAACAGTAACATTAATTATTTATAGTCCATAAACACTCAAGTCAACGTATATTTCGTACACTATTTAAAAAAAATAACATATTCAAAATCAATGTTCCTTACAACAATAGCCAAAATGTCAACGCTAGATGTGGTCTGATAACATAGATTTAAAACGATACACAATTCAATTCTTTTTGTATGACAATATATTCAACTCATTTTCTTGTACCTTGTTAGTGTTCGTGTTCGTGTGTCGCATGAATATACATCATTGCGGGAAATTAAATGGAATATATTGTTCCACAAACAATAAAAACTAGCATTTGTATCTCGTTAAATCAATGTAACCATACAACATCTAATGTTGGCTATAGCTATAAAGTACAATGATTGTTTATGGGTTAACTTTATTTAACGAAATATTTTGCGACGTATGTTGAGTATGTTATTATGTTACTTTAAATAAAAATGAGAATTAAGTAAAGAAAGTCGCACAACACTAACATATAACCTACGTTTTAGCAGACCAAAAAAACATTATACACAGTGTGTTTATTAATTAAATGTGTACACTAGTTATTAAACAAAATACATACTATCAGCTCACAAACTATTGCGTTCTTCGACGAGGTAGCATTGGTAAAACTTAAACAAATAAATACATACATCAAAAACATGAATTTGTGTTATATGACACACTCACCAATCACGAATTATTAAATATAATTTCATTGGATATTTTCTGTTAATCTTGTATTCATCTTGTCGGTGTGCTCTTTCTTTTATTTACAAATGAAAACAAAGCCGTGTGAATGAAAAGGACTTACAGGAACTCTTCTTATTATATAATTTGTGTGAGAACAATTGTTTTTTCATGAATTTTTCTTTGTTTTGAGAAAAAATAATCGTAATTGTGTGTTTATTCTACATACTAGAATTCAGCAGGTTTAAGCGAAACATTTAAAACTAGCGCGTGACTTTATAGGCCATAACAAATCAGTTGATACTGTGATTCGTGATTCATCAAATGTATTAAACTGGTAAACGTATTTATCAGTCGTAAAATGCTTTGCATATTGAAATATATAAGCACATTTGAAATATTGTATTAGTTATAAAAAATCAATGTCATACTGTGAATTAGTTAATGCATCATTATGATTAAAGCATAGTAAGCCATATTCGCCTTTTTGTGTATTATGTTTATAAATGACATTGTGAAACATTTGACGTTTACAAACGTGTGTTCTAATTATATGGATATGTTCCTTATTTTAATTTAAACTTATGTCGATGGTATTTCAATTGTTATACTGATCATCGTCTTCCACAACACCGACTAAATTTTATAAATGACTATTCTGAAATGTCGGTAATCAATATCAGTATCGATCAACGGGAAAAGTTATGAATGCACTGTTCACAATTATTCGAATAGAAATATTAACAAATTGGGACTCAATGGTTACAATATTGAGATAGTTACTGTTTTCGCTCAGATAGGTGTAAAATTGAACTATACTGTTTTAATTAAACCTGAAGTTGACGCGCTAAATGAGCAGGCTCTCTACTCTCATAATCATCAAAGTTCATTATTCAGCATATTCAAATTATACAGTAAAACTAAATTATTATTTTAGACGAAATGGTAACACACATACAAATGTGTGTACAACTGATATGATATAATTATGATTTTATATTTATATGTATTTGTTGAATGTATAGAGATTTGAGGTAAACACACAATATTAGGCTGGCAGTTAACACCTTGACTTTTTTGGAGACAATTATGTCATCAAAGTCTGTAGAACTTATCCGTTATTTATCAACATCTATTTGATTTGCCATGTAAAAACGAAAATATAGCATTATTCTGCTACTTACTATTTGTTTGTAATACCTTACCATTATATACAATTTTTATCAATAGTTCCGTGTTTGTGTTCTGTAATACTTGTTATTTATAGCATCTATCGACATCATTTGTATGCGTCTATATACTATCCTCTACTTGTAGTACTATAATTAATATATGATTTATTATTTTACTTATAATAAATCAAAACTTTTACGTTAATATATTATTTATTTTGCAAAACAATATATTGGTGATTATGCGAATAGATACAACAAATATACCAATATTACAGTTTGATGTCTTGATAGTGATGACTGAAACATCGGTCAAAATAAAGCAATTCTATTCGTAATAATGCATCTGCGTTTTTGAATGTTTTATATATGATGCAGTCCCATGTCACATAGCATCGCTTCCTAAAATGCAATACACGCAGTTAATAAAGACGCATACTGCTGAAATACGTATGCGACAGGGACCATTCAAAATATAGAAACACATTAGGTTTAACTTTATATAGTATGTATAATGTGTGTGCGTAAACAAAAATAATGGCACTTATCTATGTGAGCCTACTTCTGGGAACGATGGTCATAATACGTGTGGGTAAGAAAATGTTCAGATTAGCCCATGCCGTCCGCTTGTATTGATTCTTTCTCAAAAAGGAAGTCCCTTTGCAACACAAATCCCATTGTTTTTTAGTATTGACAGGGCGCTTCTTAGTAAGTCAAAATGAAAGTTTTTAATGATACTAAGTAACATTTGTCCGTTTATTAAATAAACATTCCATTATCTACAAAAAATGCGTCGTACAAATTTTATAAATTGTTTAGAGGTAATTAAGGACTTCTCCTCGCTATCTAATTTATATTTAAATGTCACTGCCGAACATTAAAAAATATGTGGTTCTTTATGTACTCAACGGGCATCCTATTCACATATATGCCCTTATTAAAACAACATAATATTGAAACAACTCAAAAAATCAACGACTTAATGCGCTTGTGTTAAAAACATGTATTGTACATTCCTAATGTTTTTCTTTCAAATATTATCAATCGTCATTTACTTCCTTTCTTTCTTCTCTCGTATGGCGGCTTATTACCTATTGTATCTTTTCGATCACATAATACTCATGCTTGCTCATCATCATCCCCAATGGAGTAACATGAAACTAAGAACAGTCAAAGCCAGTTTGAGTATCCCGAAATATAACTACATATTTTTTTAAAGTTTAATGATCGCCATTCACTGTCATCAAAATAACCGGTCTGCCTTCTCTGTATGTTTGTTGCTACGAAACATGCCCATGTCAAGTTTCAAACAAACTCCAAGCGATCCTGATTCCCACCAACTGAAGTCCAGCTGCAAATACTTTGTTTTCCAAGCGGTTGATTTGTAAATGCTTTCTAACGAACTCACTATTTGTTCTTCTTAACTTGATGTTATCAGGCGATGTCCGTCCGAATCCAGGCCCACTATCGACGCCTCTGACATCGTCAATCTCCTCCATCACTTCCTCTGTCGATTCCGACATTGACCTAAAACATTTTTTTATTTGTCCATTACAATGTTCAGAACCTACTTCCCAAGCTGGATATCCTTTATACTGGATTGTACGATTTCTACATTCTTGCCTTCACGTGAACGAATTTATCTTAACAAACTTGCCGAAACATTAAAATCAAGCAGAACAAGTTCCAAAAATTGGTGGGCCACATTAAAATTATTTATTTAATCCTCAGGGAACTCCGAAATACCACCAATCCAATATGGCAACACAATAAGCGATGATGCTTTCGACAAATCAAATATTTTTAACAAATTTTGTACATCCCAGTCAAGTATTGACTACTGCCAAATACCCATATTACCGAGAATCAAAACCAGAACCCAAACATGTAAACTTAGTCAACTTAGTTTTTAATCATATGAAGTAGAGCTTGTTCAAAAGTGATAGCCTCTATGAAAAGCTTTTGGTCCTGAGGGATTAAATAATCGATTGATCCGTGAATTGTCCTTAGAATAGGCTGCTCCTCTGAGTACGCTCTTCAACTATTCCCTTCGCACAGATCCTTCCAGTAAATCTCGAAAGACGCCAAGTTTTGTCAAATTTCTAAATCCGGCGACCCGTGTCTTGTAAATAACTACCGTTCTCTATTATTACTTAATACAATTAGAAAAGCCTTCGAAAGAATAGTTTTCAAGCATACGTTCAATTACTTGCATGACTACAATACTCTTACGCCGTACAAATCGGGTTTCTTACCTGGTGATTCCCCAACAAACCCTTTAACGTATCTTTACAGTATGTTTGCCAAAGCTGTTGATTCGGGAAAAGTCAGAGTAGTATTTTGCGACATATAAAAGCTTTTGATAGAGTGTGGTATGACGGTCTAGTTTTTAAATTAAACGAACTTGCGATATCTAACAAAATGCTTACTTGGTTTAAATTGTATCTTTCCAACCGTAGACAACGAGTTGTCCTACCAGGTTCCTGTTCTCTGTGGAGTGTCGTATTTGCCGTTGTCCTCCAAGTCTCTATACTAGGTCCCTTGTTATTCCTTATCTATATCAATGACATTGTTAATGGCATATGTGCAAACATTATATTTTTTGCTGATGATACCTCAGGTTCAATCATTGTTGAAAATCCAACTCATGCCGCTAACACTCTGAACGATGATATCCAAAAAATATCCGTCTGGGCGTCAAAACGGCTAGTAAATTTTAATCCGAACAAAACAGAGTCCTTGCTTGTATCTAGAAGCACGCGCGACCATGCGCATCCTACACTACTTATGAATAACACTCAAATTAAAGAGGTTTCTTCGCACAAACACTAATATAATTTAAATTGGGCAACCCGTATTAATTATATAAAAGCAAGGTGTTGGAAACGAATAAACGTCATGAGAAAACTCAAATTTAAACTAGATAGAAAATCATTGGAACTATTTACATCTCGTTTATTTGCCCATATCTCGATACGGTGACATCCTATTCGACCATTGCACCCAGGCCGAAAAATTTGAGCTCGACAAAATTCAACACGAAGCAGCAAGAATTGCTACTGGCACAACAAAACTAGTATCTATTGAAATACTCCAATCAGAAATCGGTTGGGAATATTTAACATCTAGGCCAAATAAACACAAACTCATTACGTTTTACAAAATAAAACAAATCGCATGTTCCTGGTTACCTTGCTAACCTTGTCCCGCTAACAGTAGGTCGGTCTGCCCCGTACTCTTTAAGAAATAGTAGCGAAATTCAAAACGTCAACGTGTGAACATCATTTTTGAAGAACACATTTATACACTCAACCATCGCCAGTTAATTCCTTGCCAATATAAAGAAGTGAAACTCCAGCTGCTGGAGCAGTATTGAATGTTCATTAAAAACAATTAGTTGGTCCTTTATTTAAGGCAAGTGACAAGTCATATATATTTCAATTGCTAGTGTATCATACATCACATAATTGATCACGACATTCCTTCGAGTAAGTTATCGATTTTAGAATATAATTACCGACCATCTCAGTATAAGTATTTTCATCTGTTTTCACCGGTTGTAAGATTATATGAATAAAACACCCGATCCTATTATGAACATTGTTTGTTAATATTAAACAATTGTTCATTGACGCTTACGTGAACGTGTATGATATGAATCTTTAACGGCATGTACCAAGTACATCCGATATGTTGTTATTGAATTAAGCGATTATGTGTGTGTTATGCTCATTAAATGGTTAAAAACTGGCTGGGCATTTCTATTAGGAATACTGCAACAATTCTTCGCATACAAATATTGCACATTAATATGTGCCTAGCAATCAGAAGCACAATTTAATCATTCGATTTTGTGTATTGTCTAGTCTTGACTATAATGAAGGTCTTGATTTCAAAAAACATAACCGTTGTTATGAAAAAAGGCTTGGCAAAAGTACTTGGGAGTGAGGGACTGAGGAACAGTGCCCCAGCTAGGCCTAAATTGAAGGGCGCCCCGCCCTGCCCTCCCGAACTTCCGCCCTGCCCTTCCTAGTGCCCCCCTTCCCTATTTTTTTTTACATGAGATGATTTATAAATCTCTTTTTACAATACATTGTAATTAATTTATTCCTCACTGTAGACATTATATTTAAATTGTTTAATAATAATAGGAATAATATATTATAACAATTATGAATAACATATAAATTAACATGCCAAAGGAAGCATCCCAGAAACGCCCGCGCGCTCGAAAGTGCCTATTTGACAAAATACTGCGTGGCCAAAGTGCTCTTTTGACAAAAAAGCCCCCCTGCCCTTTTCAAATCCTAGCTGGAGCACTGGAGGAAGCGAGGGTGGAACCAAAATCGGTAGAACCAGCACTCTGTATCTCAATAGAAGTTCTTGTGAATATTATCTTGGATATGATCGAACCCGGGAACTATGGTGTCCAAAGCGGCAACTGTATTCACAACTCCACTTCAATATGGATACTTGTTACAAACATACCAACAGCTAATATTCGTTTATATCGCAAGAGTGTATTTTGGCTGGCGGCTAGAGATTTAACATAAAAATAAATGTTTTATGTGAATAACTAAGAGAAAAAAGAAAATGGACGTTCATACAATAGCATACATGTATGCGCATTATCTCACACGAACACTCTAAATGCAGGTGTGTCATTTTTTTTAGTGAAGCATATGTGCAACCGGCATTTAATTGGAAAAAAATCATTGAGGAATGCAATGCATCGTTATCGTAGATGTCAATCAAAATATCGTATAGTTTTGGGCTTTTAATTTAGTCAACAAGGCACACTCAGTCCCAAGTATGATGGCCTTGCTTTATTTTAATCATTGTTAATTTTAAGCAGTGGCACAATTATGAAATGCAACCATAATTGATTAAAAACATGTATGCTAAAACCTATTCCAGACTTGCGTCCGGCCTCACATCGGCTCAACGATTAAAGTTTGTCACGGAATTGTATACAAAACAATTAATATTTCACACAAAACATCTTTAGGAAACGAGACAGTTGTTAAAGGATGAATACCCATCATGTATATGTCGATCACTTTGCTGAGTTGGTATGTTAACATAGTTATTGTCGAAAACGTACCATTTACATAATTGCTTCATAATAACAGTCTTACGTTGAACGTATTTGGGTCGTCTTTGACATTTTTATAGTCAAAGCGGTTGACATTGTTGTTGACAAATATTCGAATACAGTTCGTCGTATCCGTCAAAATGAGCATCTGTTTATCCTGTTTAATCAGTTGCATGGTTTTAACGATATTGATTTACACATTCGCGTAAGAGAACATCCAAATAAAATGTACCAAAAAATGGTAAGAAATGCTGTTTCTGTATCGGATATCCGATATATAACACTTGAATTGGCACTTGTTTTTTCTACACACTTGCGTTCATACGGATATAATATACTTTCACATGGCTGTATTTTTTTATCTTAACATAAAAGTATATTAACTAACCATTTCACACAAGTGTTAAAGTGGTATTTGCATTGTATTATTGTGTAGTTTGTATTTCAGATGATTGTATTTATTTGTTAAAATATTTCTCATGAAACCACGAATAGGAGTTGAATTGTACTCCTTTGGTTTGTTTATTGCCAGCATATTCGTTGAGATCACCATTCTGTTAAGCTACATTGCGTTTTTAAATCAAATCCCCGGCAATATTGCGTCGTTTGGCTGAGTTATTGTCTGTGCTAATACCTCTCAGAGGTACATAGTAATCTCGTTTAGTGCAAATAGTGCGTAAAATAATGCAATTGACAAATTCTAAATCTTGCTAAAATGTAGGACGTTTAAAAATTGCATATATTACAGGATAGCGTCGGATCTATCTTAATGTCATACTACAACTAATAGTATACTCAAGACGTTATCCGATTTGATACTCAACACTCAATTTATGTAACAAGCCCATAAACATAACATAAACGACGCCTTTATGAATCCAAATATAGAGGTGCATACCTTACATAGATAAATGGAGTGAAATGGATAAATAATTAAACCTCGTATTAAATATATACTAATGTTGTTTTGTTGTTGTTGTTTTTTCGTTTAAATCGTGGAACGTGTAAACACGTGCTTAACACTTTGGGAGTACACATATGTACATGTTGTCATACAAATAAAGACGGTAAAAGAATATAAATCTATGCCACTTGTACTATGTTATTGGATACCCTCAGTTAGTTAGTTCGAACAATTATTTTGCAAAACAAAATTGGTGTGCTGAATTTAATAATAGACTATGCAAATAACAAATGCATGCACAATTGAACGATGTATAGCGGAATGCGCTACTTATTTTTCACCATGGATGATTAACTTAATTGTTTTGTTTTACTATACGATTTGGATAACGGTATATGCTTTCAGAATAGTGATAACAACTGCTTTTATTTGAGATCATACACGTTTGCCAACCAAATAACTTTGCTTGTGTTGAATCGCTGTAGAGACACATTTCAATGAATAAAAATACAGTTATTTAATATACGGGTTATATATCTAGAGTCTGAGTATTTTAATCAAATACTCCTCAATATAAAAGACGCAGTGTTAGTTCAAATAAAGTAAAATGAAATAGAGAGCAAGAGATAGAGAGAGCGAGAGATAGAGAGTGTGAGAGAGAGAGAGAGAGAGAGAGAGAGAGAGGGGGGGAGAGAGAGAGAGAGAGAGAGAGAGAGAGAGAGAGAGAGAGAGAGAGAGACAGACAGACAGACAGACAGACAGACAGACAGACAGACAGACAGACAGACAGACAGACAGACAGACAGACAGACAGACAGACAGACAGACAGACAGACAGAGAGAGGGGGGAGAGAGAGAGAGAGAGAGAGAGAGAGAGACAGACAGACAGGACAGACAGACAGACAGACAGACAGACAGACAGACAGACAGACAGACAGACAGACAGACAGACAGACAGACAGACAGGACAGACAGACAGACAGACAGACACAGACAGACAGACAGACAGACAGACAGACAGACAGACAGACAGACAGACAGACAGACAGACATACAGACAGACGGACAGACGGACGGACGGACGGACGGACGGACGGACGGACGGACAGACAGACAGACAGACGGACAGACAGACAGACAGAGAGACAGAGAGACAGAGAGACAGGGAGACAGAGAGACAGGGAGACAGAGTGACAGAGAACGAGAGAGAGAGACAGAGAGACAGAGAGAGACAGAGATGAAAGAAGCTTAAACATTGCAGAAAAAGTGTCGATATTGCTTATATTCGTCAATATCCGCACTTTTCGTTCATATCCGCGGATATGAGTTATATACGCATTTTAGACGGACCGCTATTTACCCGGGATACTCGTGATACCTACCCGAATGGGAGACTACTTCTTAGTTACGAACATCTCGAATTGACCCTACCGACTTAACAGTACATAGCCGATATAAGCGGATAACATGAACGTGTTTAAGTTTTTAGAATACTGGCTGATACGTGTACACCATTGATAATAAAACATTTACCTATATAACCAAAAACGGTTTGTGTTTATATATGTATGATTTCATTTAAAATAATAACAACTCTTAACGCGCATGTATTTAAACCCGTTTGTCAAAAACGTCACTCATGTAATCACATACTTCTCAAATAGCATGCGGCATAACTAAAATTTCAATGCTTCAAATGCAAGTTTGTAATGCATACTATAAATCATGATAATAACAAAGTATTCGATTGCAAAATACAATTACCGACCTTCTCAGTTAAAGACGGTTTATCACTCATTACCAGTAATACGATGAAACGAACTAACCATCCGATCTTATTATTAGCAATGTTTGATAATACTGAAAACTGTGTCACTGCAAGCATGAGTGAAAGTTAATTATATGAGTCGGGATCGGCATATGTCAAGTTTATCTGAGATGGTGTTATTGTATAATGAGATCAATAATGTGTTATTGTTTGTTAAATGGTGTTTGAACTTGTTTGCATCTGTGTTAGAAATATTGTCAAAATTCTTAACATAACATAAAGCACACCGTTAGCTTTCATTTAGTTTCGATGCATTATTTTCGTCTTCAAATGTCTGCCCTCAATGTCGTAAAAATTGTGTGTTTTAAGACGTAATAGTGAAGTGTTAGTTACTTGTTCGCATATATATTTTACGTATCGTGTCCATTATTCGATCCATTTGATCCGTTTGACCGAAAAAAACTAGTTTATTTTATTTGTATAAATTATTTGTATTTGTAAAAATTGCACTTGTATCATTTTTTTTCCTGTAGTGTTTCATATAAACAATACAAACTAATTGGTGTAAAACAATGTAAAACGGAAAATTGTCACAATAACTAACTTTTATATGTATGTATTCGTCGTTTAGAAATATGTGGCTTTCATTCGATTGGTGTTGACTTAATGATATTATTATTGAATGTGCTATTCAGTCGAATGCTTTTGTGAAAGAAACAATGTTGTAACAACTATAATGCACAATTTTAAAGAGTTGCATTTCACTTGACTGTATCCAAATGATTGCCAAACGCGTATTGTATCCCACTAGGTTATATTACAGGAGTTTAGTAAGGTACTCGTTTCCTTAAATAACCAGAGTATTTCATTAGAACGTTGCGGCTTGAACTGCTTTTCATCAAATGCAGTGTTATATACCGAAATTTGCAAGAAAACATTATATTCCTTACAAGGAAGACAGCCGTTTTAGAACTGAAGTTGAACCATGTCAATTGTATGATGCTGATTTTATTGTATGAGTTGCAAAACAGACTACTTCAACTACATTAATTTAGAATTTGACATGGCAATATATCCGATTCTATGAATATTTCCTTAAATAATTTAAGACCTTTCATCATTCAATAAACGAGGGCTATACAACTTATGGTTCACTTCATGTGATTGTGATGCATCGCTAGAACTTAATTGATAGCCGAAAATATACAATTATACAATGCATACATCTTGAGGATCGGTACTTGAATAAAACACTCCACACCAATTCGATTCGGCACAATAAAAGTTAAATTAAAGTAAATCAAAAGAAAAGGGGGATAAATGAAGCTTATCTAATTGATATAAAACTCACATATGAACCTTTATTACAGTCTTTTTTGAAACACCTATGTATGGGTACAAAACAAACGTCTGATTTTATTAGATGAAGCATTATTTAAAGACTCAGTTTACAAGAAAATATCAACAACTTGTAAATCTAAATCCTTTACAGATATGATTTATTACTTATTCTTCATGATGTATGTAACCCAACCTGAAATATCCCCAACCACAATGGGGATCGAAACCGAGATCTCGGGTTCAAGTCAGGCAAGGCATTCTACTGCGTCGCTATAAAAGCTCGTTAATATATCAAGGCAGTATATGTTCTCCTTATACCGAAGTTTACAACACAAACCTGTAATTGAGAAATACTTCCACAAATTTCCTTATGCCACGTAAACTGAGGGACTTCTTACACACATGGTGAATTGTTGTATGTTGGGCGCAAATGTAAACAAGCCAGAAAAATCCCCGACCACCATGGGGATCGAAGCCGGGATCTACCGGATACAAGTCAGGCAGGCATTCTACCGCTTCACTTTAAACGATAGCGCATATGGCAAGGCAGTATAAGTTCTCCTTATACCGAACCCTGCTTCATTTATTAATATACAATCAGATAACGATTCAAGAAGAGATTTTTGAATAATTTAAAGATAAAAACTCGATAAGCGTTATGCTTATCCAATTTAATTTAGAGTGTGTAGATATTTCGAGCATTTTTAATACGAATTAAGTGCATACAAACAAATAAAAAACGCAAACTCATCATTAAAGAAACAAATTTATTTATATGCCACACAAATACAAACATTCTTCAATAATGTACTTTTTTTTTAAATATAGATGTTAAAACTGTTACTTCGCTGCCGGCTACTGAAATCTTTAATGCGTATAATTGTGTTTCTTCTGGGACTGTTTTCAAAAGTATAAGAGAGCCAGTTGAAATCAAGTAAAACAACCCGACTTAAAAAAATCCACAGTGTCGGGGCAGTTATGGGGCCGAGTTCGGTATGTATTTTAGTGTCACTCATATGCGGCATAAACAACATCGCCAAGGACTTCACCTATTGCAAGTTCCGTTTGCAATAAATTGCCTTAGAATGAGCGCACACAAAGACATTTAGGAAACAGTTATAATTTGTGTTTTTTAAATTCTTTCTTATCAGAACGTTTTCTCAATGCATAATGTTTCAATTATTTTTTTTTAATGTTACCGATTCGAACAGGTGGTTTCCTGTTTAATATCAATGCGCTTATCATGATGTTTATTTCCGCAATGAAAACGATTACGTTCAACGGGTAATACGTTTTACATGCCAGACAAGTCGATATGTGAAAGCACCTTATCCACTGTTCTGTTAAAAATTAGCAATTAAATGTAATACTCTTTTTAGACTAAATTAAAGCTAATAAGTTGGCACGTACATACGTTATTGATTTGTATTTGTTATTAGTATCTGCAAAAACTTGGATAATAGTGTTCTGGGACAACTTGGCTAAATACACCGGTGCAATGTCTTAACAAAATAATGAGGGGCGACATTTTCGGCTTTTATGGACATTTTTTCTTTTTATATAAATCTCATATATTAAAGAAACATGCTATGTAAGCTGAAATTGTCGTCCTGGATCGTAATGTGCGGACTGCACAAGCTTATTCACACTTGTTTAATGTCAATAACACTTGTATTGAATCTCACAAACAGATGAGCTAGGTAGGGCTTTCAACCGTTATTCATTTATACTCTGGATTCATATTCTCCTTCCACCGTTGTACTGTTGTGGCTACACAAATCGCTCGTAAATTCATATTTCTAGTGCCTCCGATCTTGTCTTTATTATTAGTCGCTTACGAAAATGACATTTCGTATGAGATCTATAAATATATAAAAGGTTTGGCATTTAAAAAGTGTCGATTGTTTATCATAAAGTCATCTTAAAGGGGTCTTTTCGCGTTTTTGTTAATTGCCAAAATAAAAATAAAAATTTCTGATTTGCAGGTATTTGTTGTAATTAGATATTTGTGAGGAAACAGTAAAACTGAAAATTTACCATGCTCTAAAATATACATTATGTGCACCTTTTGACGATTTAAAAAATCTGAAATTATGCAGCGTTGCAAAGCGAAACGATTTTATAATTTGAAGAGTTCTGTTGTTGTCGTTATATTTTGTGATATCATGAGGATTGCTTATATAAAGTATAAAATATATGGTATGAGCACGGATGACTGAGTGGTCTAAGCGGTAGACTTTTACTCTAGGGCTCCAGGGGTCAGTGGTTCGATCCCCGTTGAGGGTTACTTTTGTCTTTTTACTTCAAGTTTATTCTTGTTGTTTTACTGGAGCTTGTTAGATTCAACGTTTACATTTTATAATGTAAAGCATTTAATGGCAAACTTCAATACATGCCAAAATCTGTGAAAGGCCCCTTTAAGTTAACTGTTTTAGTACCTTATATTGATGGGTATTATAAAGCAGGGGTATTTAGATAGATATGAGTTAAAAGCATTTAACATGTGAATATGAAATACACGTTGCTGCATCACGAAACAAATTTATTTAAATAATCAGTTCAAACCACAATCTTATTAAAAAATATGGTAAAACAGATATGATGACCCCAAAACAGAATACATCGTTTACAACAACAACAAAACACAACAATCTGCAACAACTTCTTATAGATATCATTCTTTTGGACAATTGTGGACGTTGCTTATTAGGAATGATGATGCATAATGTAGACAAGATGCAATAGAGCTTAATATTGTTTACCGTATAAAACTTATTTCTGTGTATTGGTCTACACAAAATAATGTGAAGCTGCAAATAATAGAGCGGTGAAAAACTTTTCAGATGCAAAATATAAATCGAACAAATAAATGAAACAAAAACAAATGAAAATAAAAAGCTAAAGCGCGAGTATAGGCAAAATCGGTTGCGATTGAATATAGTAATCGTGTTTTATGTGTTAATGATCAGTTTTGTAAGAGGGTTCAACTCAAACATAATACATATTGCATGATTGTTTAATAATTGTATAGAATTGGATTATGTGTGAATCATTTTCACTGTGATATTCAGTTTCGTGATATGTTGCAATCGATTTTTCCGGTAATGCTTTAACGTTTTTGCAGGTGTAGATGTGTTGGTGTTGTTGTTTTTTTTTCAATAAATAAGAGCAAATACATTATTATTTTTTTATGTTTTCCTAAATTACAAAAAACGATTTGTTTACAAAAAAATATACCATTCACCAAAAGAAAAAATAATTATAACTCAGAAAAAAAAGATGATTAGCTTCTTCGGGCTCCAAAGGCTTATTCTGGACGGCAAATGGCCCAGTTCTTTTTACAACGAGGCGCAATTAATCAAAGAATACTAAATTAGCTCGTACTTTAATTAATATCACGATATGTCCATTGTAAGTTTATGGCAACGTATATTATTCATTAAGATAGC
Organism: Dreissena polymorpha; assembly: GCF_020536995.1. NCBI lineage: Eukaryota > Metazoa > Mollusca > Bivalvia > Myida > Dreissenidae > Dreissena > Dreissena polymorpha. The sequence continues at coordinate 49,408,297 of NC_068364.1, read as the reverse complement.
TTTCCAGCAACAGAAAACTCGTTTTCAAAATATAATTACCGTCCCTCTTATTAGAGGTACGCTCGCCATTCGTTCCCTGTAACATGATGACACGAACAAAACATCCTATCTAATTAGGATCAAAGTAATATTTAATGACAACTGATTCACTGCACGCATAACTTAAATTACGTGCTGAATATCTAGAAAGACATGATCCGAGTTCGATTGAGATGAATCTTTTGCAGAAAATGTTATGTGAGTATTAATTAAATGATTTTAAATCTGCATTGCATCTGCTTTTTTAAATAGTGTAACACTTCTTCGAATAAAACAATGCGCATCTTTAACTTACAATTTAACAATTTGTTACGGCGACGTTTTTTGTCTTCTTAATGTAAGTCTCTACTTCTAAAAAGAATGTTCTAAGAACCTCTCATATGGAGGGTATTAGACAAAATCGTATGCCATGTGTTTAGTAAGAATATTGATTGCATTATGTAGCCTGTTGCATGTTTAAACATGTATTTAAGCACACGTTAACAGGTAAGCATAAGTTTTGCATGCTCCCACTGCAAACGAAAAACAACAACAAGTACATGCCGCTGTTTGAAGGCCCACTGTAAACATACACAAATATAAGTGTTCAAATCGTACCACTGAGCATAAAGAATTCAGAGTTTATAGACAAATTTGAAGATTTTGCAATGAAAAGAAATATTATAACGTACTTAGTGAGTTTGAGTAAGTATTCATATAGTTATATCATCAACGAACTGAACTAAACTAAACACACTAAGCGTGGTGCTTATCTTTACATTCTTTAAATGCTATCAATAAAACGGTACATCAGCTTTTGCCATTGTAAATGATGTATACATATAAACATTAAATTATCTACCGGAGTTAATTTACTTTTATGTATTGTAAAAGGGCTCGACAAGTAGAAAAACTTTATCTCAATAATCCCAATGATGTGCTAGTCAAAATCGTTTGAAACATCTACCACACAAATACATACATGGGGGGTAAGCAATGCAAATTTCTTTGCGACCTTAACTCTAATATTAATGTCTATGTATGAAGCCAGTGCATGTTCATTTAAACGTATATTGGCAAAAGTTTTAGTCAACATAAAACACAATTCAATTTTCAAAACGTGAAATGGATTGAAATTATTGTATAATATAATTATTTTAGAATAGTTCTATATGAATCGGACGCATGGTTCTACTTCATTCAAGTTATTTCACCATTGGCATCTCCTGGTTTCTTGAGATTATCTTTATCTTATAGTAAATGCCGTATAAGTAATAATCAGGATTTTAAGCTTTGCTTTACATGCGTTTTTGGCATCTGCATGAATAATATATAAAATCATATTCAGTCTATATCATCTGCACAAAATATAATAATAGATGTATTACAATGAAACACATACTTTTCGGTCACTCAATACATTGAAAGAAAGTTATTTGTTGTTAAAAAGGAACATGTGGCGAACTGTGCAAATGGTTTTATAGTTATACATGTCCGATATATTTGCAACTGGTATGTTTATGCTTTAGATATAAAGTTCAAAATTATACTGTAGTATTCGACAAGTAATTCGTTACATGCCTTGTTTAAAAGGACATGTTCTCATGTAAGTAAATGTATCAAAACTTTATTATATTTGGTATCGCAAGTTACGCCCTTCTTTAGAAAGTCTTGCTTTCCGCCACTTTTTAGCAGCGCAACTCGGGGACGAAATGTTGTGCTTAAAAAGAAATTTGCACTTAATTTGCACTCTACGCGACAACCAAGTCTGGAGGGAAAGTTTCGTACCAATTTATCCTCCTCGGATTGCATAGTCTCAGCTTAGACGATTCTTGTGTAAAGCCAGGTTTTCAAAGAAAGAGTAAGGCTTTTATTAATTTTCATTGCAGTACCTGTCTTCCTAGATAATTTCCAAAACGCTTTTTAAACATGGTGTCTGATATATTGCAAGCCCTCATTGATTACTGTGCTTACATGGCAGGCAGTCCATTTATCGAAGTATTTGGTACACGTGCTTCTCTTAAAGGCAATCTGGTCTACATTTTTATTTAGTTGGTGGTCACCATACCAGACAGGTGAGGTGTACTCCGGGTACTCCGGCTGCCCCCCACCCTCAAAACAACTCCACACCAAATGTAAAATTGTATATAATTCGTTCGTGAGTAAATTGGTTCATAAGGTCACTTTTAATACTTTGTGTAAATATGTAATAGTCTTGAAGTGATGTAATCTTGAATAGGTATGCCTCTTAAAATTCTTCTATAGAATGGTCGTATGCATGTTTTATGTGAATACTTGTATAGGCGTATGTATAGTCATATATGTATGTATACGAATTAGACAATAATACAGTAATGTATATATAACATATATATATAAGGGAGATGCGCTTGAAAATATCGCGGATCCTTACAGTGCCTCTTGCGCGAAAAGACCTCTTGAACTTAAAAGTACACACCCAGATTCATTAATTCATTCCAGTAACTAATTTGCGGTCGTCGCGGGTTTGGGCATATTTGAGATGAACACATGTTCCGTTTTTTTTTCGTGGATCGAGAACATGCTAATATCCCTCTGTTATTGGAGGAATCTGTTTTAATACCATTGCTCCCGGAATATATTGCACTAACATTGCCCCTTTGTTTCCAACATAATAAGTTTAGTTTGTGATTGCAGATCACTATGGTTTTCTCCACAACGTGTTAAGTTTAACCTGTTAGAGTAAGTAAATTTTGTGATTGATTCTTGATTGTTGATTCTTTGAAAACCTGCTCCTAAATGTGGATTATTAAACATCAACACATCACAAGTCATGTAAAGGTAATTACTTTAACGACAAAAAGTATTCGAAATCAGCTGTGCTATTAAACAATTCAACTGTTTGCGAACAGACAAATATTTATCCAAACTAAGTGTAAGACATATTATACGATTTTACGTTGTTATGCGCACCTCTCACTTAAATTATTTTAACAAGATGGCGTTTTCTTTCCCCTGTAAATTTTGAAGGACTTTTATAATTTGCCTGCTTTCTTGGCGTGATAGTCTGTACATCAACAGTTTCTGGGAGTTTATTTGTTGGTATTCCAGTGTCAGTGAAGTCATGGTTAGTATCCTTGGGTGTAATTGCATTGGTGCAAGCATCATAATGTTCGAGGCCTGGCACTTGTATCAATATGCCAGATTTATGCAGTCATTTGCATCAGTGTCTACATGCAATGTTGGTCTTATCTCATGCATAGGATTACCACGCCTGCTACAGTAAATTCTCAATACTCTCACAGAAACATTTGAAATTGCTAGGTGCAAGCATCTGCAAGGTCTTGTCCCAGTGCCCTTCTTCTCGCCAGAAATTTACTTATTTCTTTTATTAGAACTAGTATTGCTTGGTAAAATATCTATGTATGTATCTACATTTGCCGATAGATGATCACATAGTCTCTGTCGACGAAATTCTGGTGATTAAAAGTCACAAGTTGAAAAACAGACAGCTTTCAACAGGCAATTTCCATCGCCCTCGATTCTTTAAGGAATTGCTTGCTAACAAGGCATCTATAGTTCGCTTGTTTATATCGCTTTTAAATTGTCTTGCTTCGAGCTGGTTGGAACTTTCTTGCTTTGCATTTTCAATTGCTTGATGAATATGCATGGAAGCCATTAGGTGACCTAGTATATTGCGTTTTGTTCGTGAAATTCTGGTTGGTATTCGGTGTTATGCTTTTTTTTTATTTTTTCCTTTAAAGGTGAATGTTGTACACTTGGTAAGTGGTGAGATCTTTCAGCATGCAGCTTTTTTCCTGCTTCTTACAAATTTCTTTTTTTAAATTATATTCTCCTTCTTACGTTTTTTAACTTTATTCATTTCAGAGTTAGAAGAATGTATGTCTTTTTTAGTGATTCTATATGTTCGATCAGTACCATCATCATTTATGTCTAATTCACTTTCATTACAGTTACAATCTCCGTTAAACAAAGACCGTTTACATTTCCTCTGCCTTGTCTGACTAAATCTGCAAATGGAATATCATCACTGTCGGTGTCATCACAATAAGTGTTTTTCTCTGAATATTTTTAGTATTTTCATATTTTTCTAAAATATTTGCTGATTCATTTATATCATTTAAATTATTGTCCAGTTCATCTTGCAGTTTTGTTTCTATGAACCCAATGTTTTCGTCAGTATCCTTATTTTCAACGCTAAATTCTTCTAACATTTTGGATATTGATTCTCAGTCTTCTGTAGGCTCTTTTCTGCAAATATATTTTAATAAATATGTAATTGTAAACAATGAATAGTTTTATATCAATCAGTAATAAAAACCCATTACTTTCGAAGAAAAATTATAAGCTCTAATAACATGACTTACTTAATGTGCATTTACTATACAAAATAATGAAGTAAAAACAACTTAATATTTGAATAACTAAATCAATACTCACCTTAGATTTAATACATTGCCTTCCTTACTTAATGAAAACATAAGCTATTATGTTCGCATTCCATTCCAGGTACAAACAATACATTTGCTACTCGTTTAATTGTTTAACTTGATACATAGGTGTTATTAGTTACCTAGGTATAGGCACTTGAAACATTATCACACTACAAGTGTTGCCTTACGTTATAATATAAACAAGCATAAGTTGTCTTATTACATTGTGCCTTTGAAAAATCCCGGTTTGTTTCCTACTTTCTGTCTCATTTTCATTTTTTTCCAGCCAGATTGTATCAAGTGCCTTTACTACTGTCTGGTTCTATCAGGAATGGATACATAACGTTCTGGCATAATACAAAATGACTCCATAATACTTAGTGCAAGGGTGTTCTATAAATAATTATGTTAAATGACTGAATATAAGCCTGGTTATGAGTGCAAAAGATGCGGCCGTAAATATTACATATTTCTTTTGGAAAACCAGATTTACCTTCAAAACTGCACGTATAACGTTCTGGCCCTTACCCCTAGATATGCGTTCCATCCATTATACATTGAGAGAGAACACATATTTGATTTGAACGGATATAGCCGTTTTCTGAACTTATTCAAAGAGAGTGAATCTCCTATTGCATCAGCAATTTAACAGGTTGTGATCATATGTTTGTAAAACACCAAAAGCACCATTTCCGTGTAAATGTACTTGAATGAACAAAATAAAAGCATTTGTTAATTGTATACATTTAAAAAATTAAATATAAAAGTATAATTTATGTGGTCAAACATATCTCTGTACGTCCTCAATTAGTTTTTTTAAAACATGCAAGCTTGTTCGCATAATTGAAGTGGTGCTTTTTCCTGTTTCTCATTTTAATCTCACATAGGAATTGCAAAATAAATCGCGCGTATTCATACAAGAATTCCGATAAATCATGTGAATATATTATGAACAAAGAGAAAGAGTGAATATTTCTTTCTCAAACATTCAAACTAATTGTACGTATGTATTTTTTCACTTGTTAAATATTTAGTTATGTATTTATGTAGATATTTATGTATTTGTGCATTTATGTATTAATGTATTTGTGCATTTATGTATTTATGTATTATTATATGTATGTATTTATGTATTTATGTATTTATGTATTTATGTATTTATGTATTTATGTATTTATGTATTTATGTATTTATGTATTTATGTATTTATGTATTTATGTATTTTGTATTTGTGTATTTATGTATTTATGAATTTATGTACAAACGCATACTGGCTAATATTGGTAAAACAGTGATATTTCAACTTACACATACGGTTGTAGTTTATATAAGTTCGTTTTCATGTAAAGTAATAAATACCACTTATTTCAGCTTCGTTTAGCGATAAAAAAATAGACACTTTGTATGTGTGGAAAATGTGATGACAGATTTGCATCTTTAACCACAGCCACTTTTTTCTTGTGTGCATTTTTGGTGCGGGATGCGGCGCTATATGATATGCCCGGAAAATGTTCTGACGGTTTAATAAGGGGGGTGGGGTTTTAAAAAAGACCCCCCCGCTAATTTTGCCGGGCGTTTTATTTTTCTGACAATAAGGCATTTGATCGCTACATGGATGGACATAAAATTTACATTACAATTTTTTGTATAAATAGCAGATGAATGCTTTACTGAGTCTAAGAACGTTCGTTCGCAAACATGTCGTTGTATCAGAGACTTCAATCGTTTAAAAACATGCCTTCCCATTTCGGCGTGTCAAAGGAAGACCTGGCTAGCCAAGGGTTCATCTACGACACTTGTGTAATCTCCGAAAATATTGAGTGCGTTCGATGCGTGTTTTGCCATGTGCACATTTCCATTTGGAACATGGATAAAGAAGATGTAAAACTTAGGCATCGACAGCTGTGCCCCGTTTGCCATTTTGTGTTCGATTGGGTCATGAACACAGAAGAAGAAGTGAAACTGAAACTTAGTCAGCGACGGTTTAGCCCTGCTTGTCCTTTTGACAATGAATCATTCGGTCGGTACTTACAAAATGAGTTTTCCAAGCTATATCAAAAAGCGAACAATGGAATTGCGAAAACAGAAAGCAATAACCAACGATGTTCAACGAAATCGGTTGATATCCTTCAAACCAAAGATAACCAAAATGATGACGAATACGATGATTACAGTGATTTCGATGACCTGCTTACGGCGAAAATTGAAAAGACTTGTACTCGTACCCGCCCCAATTCCTATAAAAAACAAACTGAAAAGCAACGTAAAAAGGCTGAACAAAGGCGTTTGCAAAGGCAACTTTCAAAACGAAGAACAAAAATACGCAATGCAAATCGAGATCAAAAACAAACATATTGCCAGGAAAAAAACGACGATGATAATTACACAACTCAAACAGTTTCCAATGATCGAGATGTAAAAATACATGATCGAAAAATGTGTTGGGTTTGCAGAAGCCGTGATATCGATGATATGATAGAAGATCAGTTTTTGCAATCTTACGAACGTTTTTTGGAGGAAAAATATAAAGAAGAATTCGACAATTGTTTTGCGGACGAAATCGGTGGCGTCGATGATGAAGAACAAAATCAAATTGAACGTCAACCATATGTTCAATCGCCATATGAATATTTGATTGACAAAAAGCTGGATGAAGAGGCCCACCATATTTATTTTTCTGATTATGAGGCATTCGATGAGGCATACGATCGATACATTGATGAATATGTATATCAACACATGTTAATTAACGAAAAAACTTTCTAGCCTTGGCTCGCCATACGCACATTTGGTACATGGACAAAGAAGATGAGAGACTCAATAATTAACATTTAATGCATGTTTGTTATGTTGTGTTCGATTGTATATGTTCATAAAAAACTTGAAACAATTTTGCGTGTTGTTTGATTTGTTTGTAGAAAATACTTATATAGGAACTTTCCAAAATGACAATGCATCAAAAACTCGTCATGTATATGTTTGTGCATATAGTTGCCCTGTTTTTTCCCTTAGTTTTACAAACAAATGCGTTAGGACGTCCTAAACCAAATTTTTATGAACCGTCTTGTTTCAAGCATGTACAGGACACACCGATTGACGTTACGAATGGTTTATTTTATGTGTTGATAAACGTAACCTATGAGTATTTGTCATTATACGACGATGTCAAAGAAAATTTACAATTTTTCAACAAATGGATGAAAAACCCAGAGTTTAGTTTAGAAGGACATGAGCAACAATGCAAATCCATAGGTCTATCTAGATGTCCGAACAAGAAAAAAGCGTTTTCGAAACCGGTATACAGTGTAGTTGATGGTTTTGTAGCGATATCAATGTTTATCACTTACGACTTACCCAGTCTTTTAGTTAGATTGCAAATTGAGCCGAAAACGTACTCTATCAGTGAGTTTGTGGAATCTGTGTTTACTGAGATTTACACACACGCTTGGATACCTTTGTTTCCGTACAATTTTTCATTGACCTATGATGGAAGTGAAATTTGTGCAAATGGGATGCACGGTCATGCCTTCATCAGATTTAATACTGAACTGTGTACAACGTTCGGAACATGGTGCGATGTGAATTTAGAAGGTGCTAGTCCCGAAAAACAGGATCATGCGTTAACACGAATCAAAAATGCGTTATTGAAGAGAAAAATGAATGATTTGTCAGTCGCCAAGTATATCAAAGAATATGATCTAGGTTTGGAAATAATCCCTTCTAAGTCCAAAGAATTGCGAGACACAATTACACAAATAGAGCAAGAAATGAGTGAGATCCGCTTAAAAATCGATGATAAGTTCGACTTAGACTATGATCAATCTGACGAGGATTACTCTGACGAGGATAACTTTGATGAGGATTACTCTGACGATAATTTGGATGAAAAGCAAAGCGCTGAAAATATTCCAATTATCGATTTTTCTAACTTTTTTTTCAAAAACACTAAAGTTCTGTCAGTAACAAACAAACCTATCGTTGACCCTATCGTAAGCCAAAAAATTCACGATATTCAAAATGCCAATACTTTCGTTAGCCAAACATTTTACGATATTCAAACTTCTACCAACAAGCCAAAAAACAAAATAAGTCCGCCAGTTAAAAAAAATACTGTTGTTAACCAAACTTTTCACAAAATTCAAAATGCTCTTAACAAGCCAAAACTCAACGTTAGTCTGCCAGTTAAAAACGATAACATCGTTAACCAACAATTTCAAAATATGCAAGATGCTATCAACAAGCATAAAATGGGAATTAAGCACAACAAGCAGACCGTTGCAGAAGTATCTACGTATGGATTGCAAAATTGTTACTGCATAGCATGTAATCGTTCTACTACAATTGGCAAAGTACATAACAATCGTTGCTATTTCATCGACTTGGATTCATCATTCAAGATTTCCTTTAATACGCATTTTTCTCCGTTTCGTGAATACACACTCTTGATTATCAACGAACGTAACCATGCTTTACGTGCGATGCTAAGTCAAATAGTGAAACAAGTGAGTAACGAAGTTATTATCGCGAAAAAGGCTTCATCATATCGACTTACTGTCTTCAGCACCAAAGATGGCACAACTGTTGATAAGATTTGTATGTCGTTATTCAGAAATACGTATCAAATTGAGAATTGTACCGAGAGCACGAATGCTGTGCTTATAGCGAGAAATGGTCATTTCATTCGCGTACCACAAATACAATTGGCTAATTTCACGTTCTGCGATATTGGTGCTGTGAAAGCGGAAAATGGCAAATGTTTTCGGATTGATGCAAATTGTTCGCACTCAAGTATAGCGAGTGTTTACGATTTGGATAATACGGTTGTTTCATATTTGGTTAGCATTACTCAGAACACGGCACACAATATGAGTGAGGCAAAGTTTCAAATAAAAAATATAGATGACAGTTCTGTCACAAGCGAACACTTCATTGTGTACAACAAAAGGACGAACAGTGGACAAGAATGCACGTATGTCGATATGCGATCAAAGACCATTTCAATCGAAAAATGCAAACACAGTCCCACGATTTGCGAGGTTTTGTTGGGTAAAAGTACATTGAATGACGAACCGGGACTAAGAAAATTAACGTTTTGGGAAACTGTCGCTGTTTGTGTTGGTGGATTCATTGTGCTTGTGATAGCTGCTATTTGCTTCATAATTGTACTACACAGCATAGCTCGGCATAACGATACTGTTGTAAAGAGTTAACATATATCAAAGCGTTTGTATCCGCTATTGTCATAACTCACAATGACTTCGTATGACAACATGTATACCATTGAACGCGAGAGCATTGGTAACACTCAAGAATTTTCCATCCACGTTTTTAAATGCATCAGCGTTTTGATCAATGAACAAGAACTGCTCGAAAGCATTTTTGAAACCATACTAGACGATATTGGAGACGAAAACGTGTTCATATTCGACTTGACAATCGAGTTTTGTTTCACAAAAGTTAGTAAAACTCTACATATCAGTCAGCTAAATTCGCAAAACTGTTCGTGTTTTGACATTACTTGTGCTATGCAGGAACAAAGAATCAATTTCACAGCACCAGCTCATCTTCATGTTTTTGTAACAAAAAACGCATAAACACATGTTAAGTCATAATTTCACTATTTCGAGTTGTTGATGGACTACAAAGTTAAACCATGTAACGGTGAGCGCTGCACTCTATGTTCTCAAATAAAGAGTGGAAATAGTTTTCAGTTTAAATGTGGTTTTGTGTATAAGGTGGAAGATGGAGAGAACTTGACTTGTAAATCAAAAGATGTTATATATGTTCTGAAGTGCAACACTTGCGGCGGTGAGTATATTGGCGAGACCGTTAATCTGAGAAAACGCATTCACACACACAACTCTCATATTCGAACAGAGCAGCATTATTGTCGAGCTACTGATCATTTGATAGAATGTGGGAAACACTTGTGCGATGTAAAAGAACGTTACACTGTATTCGTTTTGGAGACAGAGCGAGACAAGCATGTGCGTAAAGCAAAAGAGGCGTACTACATTCGATTATTCCAACCAATGATGAACAAGTAAGACGTGCATTATTTTTCACGCGTATATATATATAGCTGCAGCTAACAAAATAAGCACACTCGCAATCACTTTCTACGATGGCACAAGCAATGTTGACCTCGAGTTATGTTATGAAAACGAACAACCGAGAACGAATACAGCAGTTTGCGAACACTGTACTGAATCACGGCGTGAAAAGGAATTTGGTGTCTGAAGTCGAGTCAGGTGTCTTCTTGTCGCCTAACGATTATTTGAAGATAGAAGAACTTTCAGAGAAACTAAAACAGATTGATGCCAAACTAGCGCAGTACAAAAGCCTCAAAGTAAGAACGCAGAATCTGATAAAGGGCATCAAGAAAACAAAAAACCTGCAGAACGATGTTGTGAAGACTGTGAGCTCTAACGTTTTCGATCGAATTCCAATTGATGTGATTAACAAAATACTCGGTTCTGGGGAAGACGAAAACATGTTTGCGCTAATAGAGCGAATAAAATCTTCCAATGTTGAGGAAAAACGCAAATATGCCGATATCGACATCTCCGATACAGAAATCTCAGATACGCTAAACGATGATGAAAAGGAAATTATGAACGGTCTGGCTGTTAAAAGAATGCGCAAATCTGGTGAAACGAAAGCTGCAAAGAAACCGAAAAAGGAAAAGACTATACTCAGTGATCTAGAATTGAGCGATGATGACGAATGACTACGTTGTTGCAATATTGTATGATTATGTTGACTTGTGTGTGTTACATTTTTTGTATATGTTGTAAATAAATTGTATCAATGAACTGTAAACATTTGTTGCCTTATCAATGGATATTGACGAGGTTTTGATTGTTGACGAAGACGAACAGTTAGCACAAAACACCTACTTGCTTTCACCCATGTACTCTAGACATCACCACGAATGCTCGCTATGCATTTTTCAATACATAACAGAATATGAAGAACCAATACGAATATTCGAAAGCAAGCTAGTAGAAATGAACTCAAAACTCGGGTGTGGAATTCAAACGTGTGTCACAATGGTTCTCAATGAGTTCAAAGACGATGAACGCATGTCGTTGTTCAAAAAATTGACAACTAGCGAAATTACAAGCCATTTTGATTCAGTATTTGGCGATCCTATTTGTGGATACAACCGACTTAAAGCTTACAATTTTTTCTCTCTGTTTGACGAAAGTACGGTTAACAATTCCACATACATAAAGTTTATTTACGATACATACAAAACTTCGAGAAACACTTCACTCTGTCCTTATTCGCTTTTAGGAGTTTATGTTTTTCTTGTTATGATTAACACTATAGGATGTGATTCCCAGCTCAAGAAAAAACATGACTTTTTGTGGATGTTCAACTGTCTATACAATCACAAATTACGGTTTGGAAAACTGCGATAAAAATCTATTTAAGGTTAGTTTTTCTATAAAAAAAACACTCAACCCACACACAACCATGTCAACCATGTCAACCATAAACGTTAAAGATATTAAACGGGTCACTGACACCGAAGCCACGAATCGCTTGTTCACTAAACTGAAGTACGATATTGGTATTGAAATCTCTTCAAAGCTCATTCAGGCGCTTAAACAAAGCAAAGACAGGGTTGTATTTTATGTGGGCAAAGAACAAAGATCATACCCAGCAGCAATTGTGAAAATGTTCACTAACGTTAAGACAAATCATGTCAAGATTCAGCCGAAGTACAGTGTTCAAGAATTGATGAACGTGTTTGAAATTCTCATGAACCTGTCTGAGTACCAATGTAACGGTCTCACGCTAGATTACTCGGATTGGCAGTCAATCTCTAGCCTGGTAAACATGATCGAACTCGCTGAGCACCTAGGCATGACAGAAGTGGTGATGTTTCTTAAACGCATTCCACAACTTCTTACATTTCACAACAAAACCGCGTATGATAACGAATTGCTCAGAAGAGAAAACGAGTCAAAGGAAAACCTTCAACCGAAGTCAGTCAACGAACTTAGTGAAAACGATGATAAACGTTCAAGGCCTAGGAAGAGAAGCTTTACAAAGGTGTTCAGTCGTAGTCTGAGTCGAAAGCGCAGAGAAGAAAATGTGATGACATAAGTGTTGTACATTTTTGTTGTATGTTGTTAATAAAGAACAATAACAGTAAACTTGTGTGTTTGTTTTGTTCATGCAATAAGACAACCAAAAGCGTATTTTTCTGTTTTCTACTTTTTATTCACATAAAATGCATTTCAACGGTTTATTTATCGATAATAAAAACACTCAAAGTCATAACTTCTAATCGGTCCAATAAATCGGCGTCCAACCCCACATCTCAGTTCTACACACAGCGCATTTGTTCCCGTTCATATGCATGCGCCAGCAACAGTTTACGCAAAACAAGTGCCAGCATGCAGTTACCACACAGGTTTTCTCTTCAATGCGGCAAACAATACAAGTTCGAGAGTCTTTCACAGCTTGCTCTTTCTCCAGTTGAAGTCGCGCAATTAGTTTGGTGCAGTCTTTGCGACCACAGCAACAATCTGTTCGAAAGTCCATACGAATTTGTTCCATTATCTGTATGCATTCCATTCGTATTTTTCTAACAGACAACCACCATCGCAGTTCTTGAATACAAAACGCCGCAAGAAATGTAACACAAATCATGTCTTCTTCTTGTCGTTGTCAGGTTTGGTCTGTTTGCGAGTCCAAATATCGGGGTTTCGTTCTTCGATAATGAATAGTGTTAGCAATATGCCGAGAAAGAGTGTCACAAACATCAATTAATGCAGTTTACGTTTTGCGCAGCGCTTATATATGCACATTTTGTAACGATCTGTATCGCAAACCATTTAAGTGTCTGTTGGGAAATTGTTACATTTCAAAACATGTATTTTCACCGCAGAAAATGGTCATCGTATGCTCGTCCGCAAATTTCGAAGTATGATCGCATCAAGTCACAAGCTGATGCAAAACAGTTGTGGGAAATAGTATCGAAGCATTTGAGCATCACATCAACTGAAAAGCCCAAAGTTAAGAGGTTCTATAAGTTTAAATCTGACACGTTTCAACCGGGTTGGTCAAATTCTTGTTTCGAGCCAAGACCTGAGTTCAAGTATGAAATTAAACTAACGTGCTTTGGAATCACAGTTCACCTTAGCGTGTACTTATATCTTGTTGAAGATGTTGTTGGAAACGTCGACGACGATAATTATGGCGATGTCGATCTAATAGTAAGGGATACACTAGATGAAACGAAACTGCTTTTCAGTATTGCTGATCGAGATGGCGAGACTGAAAAGAAATATGATTTACTGAAATCCAACGGCTGTGCTATGTGTAAGGAAATCATCGATATGATTGGTATCAAAGACATTTTCGATAAAAACGATTTGTTTGTAGAGTTGGAATCAAATTTATTGTTTAGTTTACAGAGCGACCGTGAATGTGATGATTGTATATATGAAATATATGAATAAAACAACCAAAAACGTATTTTTCTGTTTTCTACTTTTTATTCAACAAACATGCTTACAATAATCAACAAATGCATTCCATCTACCAGGTTGTTTTTCAACCCAGTCATTTAGTCTATACTTTCGAAAAACGTCTTGAATCTTGACCAGGTGGTAGAAGCCTTCAAGGTTGTATTTCGATCGTTCATGCACGACGGCAACAAACAAAACAAATGCAGTCACAAACACATCCCAGCTCAAACCACTGTTCAGCTTTTGTTCAAGCAATTCGGCGAAATAGTCTTTATCGACACAAGAGTTTATCAAGTCATATTTCGTAAGAACATGCATCGTTACCGTTCTATTTACAAGCAAAACCACACATTCAACAATGTCACAAAGAGTGTCATTTGAGTCCTCAAACTGCTTGCATTCCAAGTAATTTGCTACCATCGCAGCCACAAACTCACAGCTGAACATTTTTTTACGTTATGACAACTACTGACTTTGCGTGAATGGTTTTATACTCGAGTTAGGCGCTTGTTATTTGAACTGTTGTAGTAGTTTGTAAACGTCTAGATTGAAATCCTTGCAACACATACGCAATAACTATAACTATAACCAAAGAAACAACCACAAATGTTAGTGCAATAAATAAGACCCAAAAGCTGTTTATTTTGGAATCATCGTCACTCGGTGAATCCAGTCCCATACCAGGAATTCTAATCTGACACATTGTTCGTTTTGTTGTACAATCTTCATACGAAATAGATTTTTCATTCACGTCGATATACAAGCACGTATTGTTCTCATCATATGACACTCGCGAATAGACTATCGCGTAATCGTTTAATTCGAGCGTTTCGTTCAGACTGTCAATTTTGAACATCAAATTTTGAGATATTGCATTCACCTTCGGGTCGTGCGTTCTGTTAATCAGATAGTCAAAAGCGTTTTGAAACTCTTCTTCTGTTTGCAGCACTGCTGGTAAGCACTGGCCATCTTCATTCACCACGAAACAAGTTTTAGGAGATGTGATCGACGCTGCTGCGTTTTCGTCAAATGAACATGTCTTGTACGCACGCGGATTGAAAGGTGACACAGTCACAAACTCTCCTCGATCCGCTTTTAACAGCGCTACGTTAGCCGTTTCGCATGAAATGCCCAAATATTTTCGTTTGAACAAATGAACGCATTGAGCAGGCCTATCTTTGTTGTTGAACAGCGCTATCTTGATAGAACCTTGAATGTTGTTCAAAATAAATTCGTTGCTTACTTGAGTGAAAACCGTTTTTAGATGAATGTTTTTTTGTCCAAAAATGACCACATCGTATGCATTATAGTCGGTACTGTTTACAGTTTTACGTACATTGACGTGCGTTGAAAACTGGTTTCCAACTTTGAACTGTTGCTCAATACTGATAAAGTAGCAAGATCCATCATATATTTTACCAATACTTTTAGTCGGATCACACACATTGCAATAACAGTTTTGTAAACCGTAAAAAGAAACGCTTTGAACTGTTGTGTTTGCGCGGACAACAATGAAAAAACACAAAATGATAAACGCCCGCATGCTTGGCTCAGAACATCAAGAATGACAAGATCCGTTTGTTTAAGTGTGTTTTATATTTATTTTAGTTCTTATGATCTTTTTATTACGTACGACATAAATCCTATTATTCCAAAAACGATTGCAAACACGACTAGAATGCAAAACACAACGTCGACAGATCCTTTTTCGCCATGTTCGTTAGCCTTTGTGGTTGTTGAGCCATTGGTGGTGATATTACCACTCGTTATGTTATCGATTTCACTGTAGTTCTGTTGTGTGCTAGTTTTGTTTGCAACTTTCGATGTGGTTGTTGAAGAAACACTTTGAACTGTTGTGTCTGCGCGGACAACAATGAAAAAACACAAAATAATAAACGACCGCATGGTTGGCTTAGAACATCAAGAATGACAAGATCCGTTTGTATAAGTGTGTTTTATATTTATTTTAGTTCCTGTGTTTTTTTTATAACGTTATACACAAATCCTATTAGTCCAAGAACGATTGCAAACACGGCTAGAATGCAAAACACAACTTCGATTATAACAAGGACAGATCCTGTTTCGCTATTTTCGTTAGCCTTTGTGGTTGTTGAGCCATTATTTGTGATATTACCACTCGTTATGTTATGGATTTTACTGTAGTTTTGTTGTGTGCTAGTTTCGTTTGCAACTATCGATGTGCCAAGATCGCTATTTTCTCCAACCTTTGAGGTTGTTGAACCATCGCTAAGGGCATTGACAACTGATGTGTTATGTTTTTTACTTAATGTTTTAGTGGTATTTTCGTGTGCAACTCTCAGTGTTGCTTGCGTGCTTTTTTTGTTAACCTTTGTGGTTGTCCAACCATTGTTAGGGATAAAAGCAAGCGTTGTGTTTTCCATTTCGCTGTTTGTGTGTGTGTCAATTTCGTTTGAAACTGTCGATGTGACGAGCTCATTATCGGTACTGCGTTTTTCGATGTCTGCAACATGATTAGATGTATTGTCTGGTACCAAGAATCGCCATAGAGAATCAGTAGCTAGCATCCTGCCTATATTCTCGGTCAAAATCAAAAAGAGTTTGCCTTTGATTTGGAAACAAAACCTGTCCCTGTGATTATCAATGGTCAAATAATTGTCTTTCACGCCCAAATTTTGATTTATGACTTTTCGTATGGCCTCGAGAATATCATATTGCGTTGTGTACATTCTCTCAGGAATATATACAATTTTGCGTAACTTTTCTAGCGCATCATCATAGGAAACGAACGAGAATGCACCATTGTATATACCCAGATCGCGCTCTGGCGATTTCTTGAAGCAGTTATCGTTACAGCTACATAGAGACACAAACAAGACAAATAGTATGAAGCGCAACATTGCTGGATTTTATTTCATTCATCTAACAAAACACATGTAATAGCTATATAACAAAAAATTTGCACACAACAGACTACAACACAAAATCTGCAGGAATGTACAAAACGAGGCCGTTTGTCAGCAATTCCTTCGACACACAAAATGCGACAAAGTTCGGTGGGATGTGAATGTTGGGAATGCATGTTCTAACCGCTTGAGAGAGCATATCTTCGTGTTCTTCGTTTTGACACTGATTGATGAAATAAACTTTACATGGGTCTTCTTCAGGTAACATGTCGCTAACGGGCATCGGGTTTTCTTGTACCTCTTGTTCTGGGGTGAACGTTTCCACGATTTCTTCTTTCACGACTGCCAAATCGACCGGCATACTGATTATCTCGTTTTGCTCCGAACACGCCTTCTTATCAGAACAAGGCAAGTCATTCCATGTTTGTTCTTGTGTTTTGCAAAGCATCTTTTTGGGGAGACTGGACTGATCCTTTGAATGTTCAGCAAATTTGCGTTTGCGATTAGGAATAGCATTGACTAGTCTACCTTTTCCCCCATCGATCAGCTCCGTTTCAATGTGAAGACTGTTGATGTGCTTGCGGTACAAAGGATGCATCACAAACAAAACCTCTAACGCCTGACACAAATTTGTATTTGGATATCCATATTTTGGTTGCAGTGAGTATACGTTAGCATTCATCTCTCTCATTTCGATGCCAGTTTGCAACGCTTCGTATATTTCACCACAGCTTCTCACAATTTTCAGACCTATTGTGAGCTCTTTCTGTGTACTGACAAGCTGAAAGTTTTTACTCGGTAGCACTCCTTTTTTCACCAATATTTCCACGATATCGTTTTCCGTACAATCGAGTAATGTCATGACTGCTCGAAAGTAGGTGTTCAGCTTCAATCGTATCTGAGTCCTTTCCAAAGAAAGACAAGTCGATTTCACAGAATAAACTTTGCTGAACTCCTCGATTCCATGCAACTCCAACACTGGTATTATGCATATTGGCAGTCTGTAGTTTTCGGTTGGAGATGACTGCATGTATCTACCCTGTTTAATGCGCTCGTATAGAGTTGCGAAATGTACTGGTATTACATTTTTCAATATTTTGAAGTAGCACATATCAATCTTTTCATCGGCAACAGAAAACATCAAGTCAACATATCGTTCAAACGCAGCTAGTGTCGGTTCATCGAGAAACACATGGTCCAGCGTTGGCTTGTAGTTCAAGTAGTCATACGGACTGTTCGTTATCGACGTAAAACGCAGTCCCTCGACATCTGTGAAAGGACATGTAACGCTAAACATGTACTTCTTCTGGTGACCATTCGCATTGAAATTTCTTTTCTCGCGAATGAATTTTTCGCACAATGTTTGGACGAACATGTTGTCGCTTCGGTTGTCAGATTGTAAATGAGACGCATTGAATAAGTCGCATGGCTTTATATACAACCCGTCATGTTACAAAGTTAGTGTTATAAGCTTGAAAAAGTAGGTTTTGAAAACAGATATGGCTCGTTGCGGCGAAAGGAAAGGCGAAAGCAAATTGAATACACTCATCAAAGCAAACCAACCCGAGTTGCTAGCTTCACACATTAATCAAAACTTTGGTTTCGATTCATCGTGTTACATTGTTATCAAAGAAAAACATGTTTTGCCTGTTGATTTCACACAAACAGACCTAGAACAAGTTGTCATTCATATATCTAAACCTGAATACATACAGTTTGTGAAGCTCAGGTTTAGTGGTTCTCAAAGCAATGGGTCTGATTTTCTGCTTTGCGAACAAACCGATTACGAAGATAACTACGGCAATGAGGTTCATCAGTGTCACCTTTATTTTTCAAGAACATGTACCAAAGATATGGCAGCTACGAGCTATTACTTGACACAAGCCTTAAGTATGATTGAAGTACTAACATTTTCAAAGAATACGCATGACAAACTGGCTTCGTGTCTAATCAAACGTTATGGTCAAACACTCGTACCCAAATGCACCACTGAATTTTGGAACAAACAACTTGACTCATTTCGCACAAAAAATATTCGTGATAAAATAGATAAGGTCTCACAACAAGATGACTCAACAACACTTCGTGATGAAATTCAGCGTTTGGTGCAAACAAAGTACAACTTTGTTTCTTGTCAATACAATACTGCAAACAAAATTCTCAATATTCTGTACACGAACACAAGTGACAACAACTTTGGGTTAGTGGTTCTCAAACAGTCGCTGAATATAAAATGCGCTACATGACTATTGATTCAAATCATTTTTGATTTAAACACCAAAGCGACAACATGTCTGTACCAGCAAATAAATTTCAAGTTCCACAGACTGAGAATTGGGACTTAGAAATAAGCCAGTCCGAGATGAAAAGTAAGTTGTGTTGATAAGATATTGTGTTTTCATAGCAGTTTTTATTGTAAGCATTGTTCATTTAGTTGTTAACTTTTGCTTTTTCTGTTTCAGAAAATACCAGCATCGGGGTGGTAACTCCAAAAACGAAAACCGAAAACTGGGAAGCTGAAATTGCGGTGGCGAAACGTCCTCCATTCTTTCTCAGCGTGGGCAAAATAACACAGCGACGTATAAACCGAATGCACCGATGCTGGACCTGTCACTGCGTGCCTGTCAATTGTACATGTTCAAAGTATTGAATAAAATTGTTGAAACGTTCACAGGTGTTTGTTTGTTTTGTAGAAAAATGTTATATAGCAGTAATTTGACTTAGTACACTTCACACAAAACAATGCTAGCCGTCGAACTCAAAGATTTAGGTTTTTTTCGACACATGTTACGTTTAAACCTCGAACAGTGGAATAAAGCAGTCGAAATGTATATCACGGATCTCTATCCAGATGTGAAGTTTACATTTTCGACGCGAGATCAATGTTGGAAAGCGACAGATACGGAAATTGTGTACTATGTCGATATTGAGGTTATTCTGATCAATCCGAAATATGATTTGTGCTGGACACACCAAGATCCCACAAAACGACTTCAAACCATTAATGGGATTTTGTTGAGCTCAAAAGCCAAGAGAACAAAACTCGTAACGTTTGACCAAGAGTATTTTTGAGACAAAAAATATATAAAGATGTTGAAATAACCAATTGCATGTGTAATATAATATCATATCATATAATGGATGATACCGACGCTTTCTGCACGTATCAAACAAGTATGTACATGGAAAACTATATCGATAGACTGAAAACGTTTGAGTATTGGTCTCCCCAAATACAACCAAACAAATACCAGCTTGCTTCTTGCGGGTTGCACTACTTGGGACAACACGACCGTTGCAAATGTTTTCGTTGTGGCATTGTGTTGTATCATTGGAAATCTACAGACGATGCGTTCTTGGAACACCATAAACATTCACCGAATTGCCAGTTTTTGCGAATGGTGGGTCCAGGAACAAGACTATTGATAGACACATGAGTAGGTTTTGTATGATCGTGTTGTAAATAAATATCATGAACCGTTCAATTCGTTTTGTTCTTATTCTTGTAGTAACATATACTTATTCGTGCAACTACCAAACGCAGAGTTGAAAAACAAGTACTATTGTGTGCACGAATGTTTGATTTTGCTATTGCGTTAGTTATTGATATAACCCAGTGTCGTATGTTTTCTCAAACTATATTATCCAACTCTAATCAAAGCAAATACAAACAACTATGTATATGTAGTTTCAAACGATTTTATTCTGCAACAATCAATATTTCAAACATTCAATCTTTCGCAACAACAACGTACAACAGTTTACATAGTCCACTAGATCAGCCCACATAGTCCGCTCGATCACAGATGCAAAAGCCTCACTCCTCTGTTTTGGCCGTAACCCTGAATTTCGCCACACCATTCGCAGCGATCGTCGATCCGCGTACAGGACACACAGCTGAGGCCCTCGCATCTACGGCAAAAGTTCACCATCGAAAAAAAGTTTTTGCACGTATGACACACAATCACAAACGTAGTGTCGTAAACAGTTGGCAGCATTTCGCCCATGCTCTTAATCCATCTGTCACAAGCTGCTTTGTTGTTTCCAGCTAACGACTCATTCTCACGATGCTTATTCTGCCTCTCTAACCATGCCTGGAAACTGCCACTTTTCTCCACACTTGACATCCATTGCTCGCAAGCTTTTCTGTCACTCATTATGCGTGTTGTTCGTTCAGTTTCAAAAATCGAAATGATTCAAACACGATCAATTCGCCCTTTTATAGTATGCCGTTATTCAACTCAACAGCATAAAACTCGAAATGCATGTCCCTTCCCCAAAACATGAAATTTCACAAAGTCGACAATCGCCCCAATTATATGTAAACAAAGTGTTTAATGTTTTCATCGACGAGTATTTTTATCAACAAGCCGAATTTTGCGGAATATGCGGTGTCATTTATTCTAGAAAAGATAGTTTTACTTCATGCTTGACAAAAAGTTTGTAGTTTACTTTGCTTTTTGGAAAAATACAACGTTCAAAGATATGAGTTTCATCCGAACCTTCCGAAAAATGGGTGTTGTTCTATGTACAGTATCGATACATGTATGTGAGGCATTTTCAGGCTTTCTTTCTTGGATTGAGAGTTCAAGAAACGACGAATTCTGTCAAAACATGGATAATATGACATAAAAGTACCACGAACATGTTTTTTTTTGTTTTGTGATGGACAAAACCGTGGATTTTTTTAAATGTCAACACATCTCAAATGTAAACAAAGAAAAATGAAGTACATGATAAATCATATTGTGTAGATTTTTGTACCAAAACTAAATGCTCTTAACAAAAGGCGTTTTGCAATTCAGATTATTGTGACCACTTCTGTTTTGTGTTTAAGAAGGCAGTTTAGAACTTGATTTGTGTTGTTTTGTTTTCTTAGCTGCATCAGACTTTTTTGACTTGAATGTTATTTGTACACATCAAAATCTGCCATACAAAGTTGATTTCTAGAATGAATGAACAATCAGTATTTATTTGTAACTGTGTGTTGTTAACACTGTGATTGAATAATGTCACATTTGTCATAAGTTGAACAATTTCTTACCAGAATTTACATTTGAGTATGATATTTTATGTGAAAGTAAACATGTGCACTGATTTGTCAGAATATTTGTCATTAAACTTCAAGGGTCAGTTTTTTTCATTTTTGAATCATATCAAACATATTCAACAATTTTTGAATCTATACCGCAAGTACCATTTCTGTCAAAAACTGCAAATAGAATCTGTTAACACACAAAACTACAAATTCTGCTTCTTTTACCAACATGTGAATGTTCAAGGTCACAACAATATTTGATTCAATTTCAACAAGCAAAACCCAATGGTTGCCTGTTTGAGTTATTTTTTTTAAGAAGTTCCTATGGTATGGATTTGTAAGTATCTAGAAGCAAAAATGGCATAACATTTGTGGGTTTTGCAAGTTAAAAAAAGTTAGTAACACAAAAAATGAAAATTTTGCATGTTGGTCAGTACAGTAACTGTATTGGACACAGATATTTTATCATGTTGTATTGACTGTGTAAAACATTTGTCATATGTTGAATAATTTCTTACCAGAATTTACATTTGAGTATGACAGTTTATGTGAAGAAAACATGTGCACTGATTTGTTTTCATATTTCTATGTAGGCTCACTTTTCATATTTTATCCATAGAATGCATAATTGTCCATTTCAAAGTCTTCTTCACAAAAATATTTTATGTCTAAAACTGCAAAAAAATCTATATACACACCAAAATGCAAATTCTGCTTTTTGCCAACATGTGAATGTTTGGTCACAACAATCTTTCTTTCAAGTCAACACAAATGTGTGTATCAACAAGCAAACCCATTTGTAAGTCTGTCCCGAGTCAGTTTTTATTATCATTGCCTATAGTGTATGTATTTGCAAATTTTTCAAGCAAGCACGCATAACAATTTCAGATGAAAGTGGATGAAAAAAAAGTATATGAATGCTATTTAGAAAAATATGGTTTTTTGTCAGCACATTCATGTCTGTCCACAAAACTTATTGTGTGTGTTTGTTGTGCAGTGATTCAGTCATTCACAAAGCGCATCTAACAGTGTCTGCTTGAGCTAGCAAGCACAACCACAAGCCATGTTTTGGTTCAGATTTGTTTTATTGAGGTCCATAAGAGAATATTTGAACATTTTGATACATGGCTCTCATAACTGGTCTCATTCAAATGCTTAGAAAAAAAGTATATAAATGCTTTTTAGAAAAATATGGTTTTTTGTCAGCACATTCATGTCTGTCCACAAAACTCATTGTGTGTGTTTGTTGTGCCGTGATACTGTGATTCACTGAGCGCATCATACAGTGTTTGCTTGAGCTAGCGAGCACAACCACAAGCCATGTTTTGGTTCAGATTTGGTTTATTCATGCATATGGATAAGAATATGAGAATTTTTATACATGGCTCTCATAAGATTTCTGATGCAAATGATGAGAAAAAAAGTATATAAATGCTTTTTAGAAAAATATGGTTTTCTGTCAGCACATTCATGTCTGTCCACAAAACTCATTGTGTGTGTTTGTTGTGCAGTGATTCAGTCATTCACAAAGCGCATCTAACAGTGTCTGCTTGAGCTAGCAAGCACAACCACAAGCCAATTTTTAGTTCAGATTTGTTTTATTTGTATCTATAGATGAGTATATGAGAATTTTTATACATGGCTCTCATAACTGGTCTGATGCAAAAAGAGATTGCCATTCCGAACGCATATTTCAGTGTGTGTGAGCTAGCAAGTACAACCGCAAGTCAATTTTTGGTTCAGATTGGTTTTATTTGTATCTATAGATAAGAACATGAGAATTTTTATGCATGACTCTCATAACTGGTCTTATGCAAAAAGAGATTGCCATTCCAAACCCATATTTCAGTGTGTGTGAGCTAGCAAGCACAACCACAAGTCAATTGCTGGTTCTTATTACAGGATTAATGGTTATAGAAAGCATTAACTAGTACAACATGTTTTCAAAATGTATGTTTCCACATTGCAGATATTTGTGAAAGTTGATACACAAATCATACTTTACAGTTTGATGATCACTTGAAATTTTGCATTTTGGTCTGCACATACATATTTGATCACAATAATCATTCTCTACCCAAGCTAATTTGTATGCAATGCAAATTGAAGCAACCAAAATGTATTAACACTGTGTTGGCTGGGATAGTAAAACTGTTTTCTTATTGCAGAATATGTTAGCTATACGTATAATACAGATACTTGAGGTTTTCAAATCAAAACTGGCATATCATGTTTGCTTGAACGTATGTGAACAAATGTCATATACATGGTCAAACGGGGTATTGTAGTTGAAGAGAATATCAGATCACAATCATGATTGCTAGGTTTTGACTGCTATGCATAGTGACTATCCAGCATTGATCAGTTCAAACGCCAGAGTAGTAGAATGTATAACGCTTTCTCCAGTCCTGTGCTGGTTGAAAAAGATCCAGGTTCAAGTCCTGGCTTTGGCATGAACATGTGAAATGGCTGCATTAGTCAATTTCTTAATTTCTGATCTATCACTATCAAAGAAACAGGATTAACGGTTATAGAGAGCATTAACTAGAACAACATGTTTTAAAAATGTATGTTTCCACATTGCAGTTTTTTTGTGAAAGTTGATATGTGTGTCTGACGTGTGTGAAATGGCAGTTTTCGGTATTTTCATATGGCAAAGCATTTGACAGTTCGTTCTTGGTGCAAATTCATAACGTCATTTCAATATTTATTTAATTTCATCCTACCAACTAAAGCGGCGTTAACATATCAATAATAGAAAATTGTGTTTCTTTGTAAGTGGTTTAAATGCAATATCTCTATAACCCGTTGTCCGAATTCAATAAAATGTTCACAAGATTAACAGAAATTTTTATGCGCTCATGCTGATACTATATGTTCATACAAAATCGAATGCGCGAGTTATGATATTTTGATCTTACTGCAGTTGAAATAAGAACAGAGCTGTAGTCGCTTTAATAGTGCGGAATCATATCGAGCTGATTTCGTCAAACGAACGTCATGTAAAATGGGCGACTTCAGGCTCATATTGGCCTTAAAAAATAGTGGAATAAAAACTCAGATGAACACACGTTATTGTACAATATTTTGACCCATCAAGCATGTGAAACAAAACACGTTGTAAGGTTCTATACATTTTATTCATTCTAAGTATCAACCAATAATACCATAGCGAGCACCGACTTGATATGTGGCGTTCTCATCGTACTGATATTTACATTTCAAACAAATAAGTCGCCCAGAATTTTTGTTGTAGACGTATTCCAAATACTTCATTATGCAATTTATGCAGCAGAATCCGTGCCCGCACGTTTTGCTTATAATTGTTGGTGGATTGTCTTCATTTTTGCATATTCTGCAGGAGTCAACATCGCCACTGTTTTGTAGTTCACTTGAGATGCTTTCTATGGCTTGCGAAATATTTGAAGATGCCTTTGACAGAAAAGAGCAAACCGTTGGCTCATCGCTTTCTTTGGATTGCACATAGTGTAAGGATTTTTCAATGAACGCTATCCTTGTACGAGCATCAGCGTGCAACGATTTTATTTTTTGTTGTTTCTTGAGATACTGCTCTACAAAGTCAGTCTGCTTATTTTCACTTGAGATTGCATTTTGTTTTGCATTTCGCGAGCCCTTAGGTTTTTTGACAGTGTGTCCCTCGGAATCACCAATAGCTTTGCGTTTGTTCGAATTCTTAGTACTACTCGAACCTGATGAGTCGTTGGAATTTTGCTGTACAAGCTGAGCAATAAAATCGGCAGCTTCTTTTTCTTCATTTTTTTGCAAATGATACTGTTTATCAGCTTTCTCGTCTCTCATTTTTAGAAGGGAGTGCACGTTTTGACAAGTTTGGTTGAGCTCACTTGGGGTGAGATATAACGGATGACTTTCATCATCTAAACATAAACCAACACCAGCAAGTTGTTTTGACACCATTTCGCTTCGTTACTCAAATGAGAATGATTGCGTTTGTCAAAAGACTGGATTTATATAGTACAAGTTTGTGTTATAATATTTTTTTGATTTCGCTGCTCATTTCGAAACATGTTGATACTACTAGATGTAATATTACACAATGACTCATATTAAGCATTCGATCCATTGCAATTCAATACGACATTGTTCGTAACAATCAAACTATATCTAACCTGCTCAATTAACGACCAACACATGATATGCATTTCAACATTTTATTTCACAACAAACAAACAAGCATATAAATAAATCCAAAACATCTAATCAGTCAAAAGCATTCGCACCCAGCCAGTAACGTCAGCTCGACACATAGCGCAGTCTCCATCAAACATCATCAGGCAGCAGTTTTCACAAAAAGTGTGCCCACACCTTGTCAAGGTACTGTTTTTTTCCTCATCGTAGCATATGGTACACGTTTTCAATGCTCGAATAGCCTCTTCTTTTTCTTCTTGAAGTTTTGTTCTAAGCGAATTCAAAGCCTGCTCTTTCTCAAATTGGAGCTGCGATATTATCCTATCGGTTTCGAGTTCATGTTGCTCTTTTAGCGCGCGTTCGCGTTTAGACCACTCATCCTCGAAGAAACGCTCTTGATCATCAACCAAATGTTCGCTCGCTTCTCGCTGATAAGATGAAGCCTTTTGAATACACGATACCATTTTCTTGCAGACATCGCGACCTTCTTTAGACATAGCGAAGTCGCTGCTGTTAACGAACGCTGTAACCTGACTTCCAAGTCTGTTCAGTTGATAGCCGAACGACTTTAGATCAATTGACGCCGATTGTTCTGGTCGAGTGTATGGCTTTGTAGCATGTCGCTTGCCCTTGCCAGTCGTTTCGCTACTACCACTAGCAGCGTCTGTGTCCTCGAACTTTGGCAGTCGGTTTGCGTATTTCGGCATGATTTCGAGTCAATGTTCTCTCTTGGAGTCTCAAATCAAGAATGATGACAATAGCTGTCCGTGTCGCTTTATATACCCAACGGGCTGGTGCGTTTTCAGTATATAGACAAAGCATAGCGCTTACATACCAAAGTCCTTGATAAAGATGAATAGCAAATTTCTTACGCGTGGTAAGTGTAGACATTCATATCTGAGAAAAGCGATGAACAAAGTGGCATGTCTGAGAGATTTTGATCAAACGTACGTTAGCGAGTTAGGTCTTTACCTAAGAAAGACATTTCCCACATTACGCGACGACTGTAAATTGTACATTAAGCACGAAGTAACTATTCAAAATAGACGACCCGATTTCGTTATTCATGTACCAAATGTTGCGCTCATACTGTTAGAATACAAAACGTCGAATGTTACAACAAAAGTACGCAGAGAATATCTAACTCAAGTACTCGATACGTATCACAAGTTTCGACAAAGCTTATGCGTTAGTGAAAATTCCAGCCATATACGTTTACTTAGCATTTTGCTCATTCGCAATTCTTCATCTCGACAAAATAAAATTGTGTGTGTGAAAAATGAGTTAATACCTAACAGCTCTTATTTGATATGAACTTGTATGAATATTTTTGCGAAATGTACTATGATCAATTTTTAAACGCAACAGTGCAGTGGAGTATTTTTCAAATCACAATATCTCGCTAGTACAACTTTTTTTCCAATCCAATACTTCATCAAATATCTACCAGCATCGCACGAGAAATTACACCCAGTACAGCGAGGTCATAAAGTGCAGATAATATCGAACGTCATTTCAAATTAAAGTACACGGATAGATGAGTATTTGCGAGAAAGTTTAACTGTACATTTCTCAACAACCTATGCAGATATTGGGATCAAATTTTGACTATGATATTCAACTAAGAAAGCTCCACAATGATTGTTCCATACGTTGTATTCTTTTGTTAATGCTTCTTGGACAAAAGTGCAAGTTTATGGTCGAAAATACCGTTTGTATGAAGAAAACTTTTTTGCCTTTTCGTTTTGCTAAACGAAATATGTACAGTTGAATAAGGAATTGTTTTCTGAAGAATTTGGTGTATACCACTTTGCATGTATGTGAATCATTTCGATTAAATACGTAGGAAGTTAAACGCAACATTGATATTTTTCTTGACATCGGCATCGAGTCAAAATTCATGACGTGCAGTAGATCTACGTAATTTCGCTTCATGTAAACAACCTTGGTGCAATATCGTACAACGAGGTTTAAGTGCATTTTCTTTGAAACCACTCAAAATATCAATATGAAATTTTCAGTACAGTACACAGATGGCTATATGCTACAATTACGTACTGATTAGTTTGCCCTGAAATATATGCTTCTATGTAAAATATCTGTCCGAAATCTTTTGTATGAAGAAAACTTTTTTGCTTTTTCGTTTTGCTTAACGAAATATGTACAGTTAAATTGGGAATTGTTTTCTGAAGAATTTGGTGTATAACACTTTGTATGTATGTGAAACATTTCGATTTAGCACGTAGAAAGTTAAACGCAACATTGATCGTTTTGTTTAAATCGGCATCGCGCAAAAATTCATTACATGTAGTACGTCATTTCGCTTCATGTAAACAACCTTGGGTAAATATTGTACACCGAGGTTTAAGTCAAATTTCTTCGGAACTGTTCAAGTCATCACTATCAAATTTAAAGTACAATGCCCAGCTTATTGTTAGCTACAACTTTTCTATTGTAATTTTTGTTCCAACATACATGCTTATGAGATAAAAATCACGTTGAAAACGTTCGCAACAAGAAAACTTTTTCATCCTATCGCTTTTTGAAACAAAACTGATATCATCTTATAGAAAATTTCATTCCGAATATTTTGATATGACATGCGTGTATGTTTATTGTATCGCTTGATCAAGACTAGCCGAAAACCATTTTGCCTATAATCACGAATTCACTTTTTAAAGCACGAAACATGTGTCACGTAATTACGTATCGTTCGTGGAAAAGACACAGTAACCAACAAAGTTCATTTCTGATTTCTTTGCGTTTTATTTCTGCTTATTAACACAACACAACGTTTCCAAAATGTTTGTCAAATACAAGATACATGCGAAGCCCGCAATGGGCCCATCCCGCGAAAGCCAGCAATAATGCGACTTGTATATTCGGCCGTTCAAGTAAGACTCCTCTTCATACAACGCAGATACCAATTTATACAATAATGGACAAATAAATTGGGTGACGGCTGTCTGGATGATTGACTTTAACATGAGTTGAATTACCTGATACGGGATGGCTTTATGTGTGACTTACATATCTTGTGCATATATATGCCAATAATTAAGCGAGACCACGTTTGTTTAACTGTCACCTGTCATTTAACATGAAAATATACACAAATTAACAGTGTTGCATGTGCTTACAATAGACATAACAAATTAGTGAACCCAGCCATGGGCCATAACTTGGTGCATTTTTTCTCGTCTAATTTGACGATGACATATGATGCCCATTTATGCATTTCTTCATGAAGACAGATATTATGTTTCAGTTACACCGAACAAGGAATATACATGAAATACACCAATTATGCGACACACCTCATTTTCATTAAAGAAAGATTTTATATTTTATGATTTAAAATCTTTAGAAAGATCAAATCCTGAATGACAAGTGTCTTACAATAGCATGTATCAATGTTAAATGACGTTGATCGATTGTCCACGTAACACTACAGGCGTTGTTTGACTAGTGACCTCCTGTGCTGTCCATTCGAAGTAGGTATTGCCCGGGTTGAATATGTACCTGTTGCGGTCATGTAGATGTCTTGGTTTGTTGTTTTCTGTCTATGTTGATTCATGGGTGATGTTATCTACCATTGCTGTCGTGAAGAAGCTCTATCTATCGCCAAGCTGTGTAGGCAAATCGCACGTGGTCGGTTGCACTCATCCGCGTATCAAGGTTCACATCGAGGCTGGATATGTCATCGTGGTTTCTGTTGTTTTTGTCGCTGAACCAGCCGTCATCACGTCGTTGTTTCTGTTGTTGAATCCATCGTGATGTTGTCTCTGGATATGGTGTTGATGCGTACTGCGTTGCTAATCAATTGTGACGTCTGTTAAAACCTTTGTGATCGCATTGTTGTTTCTGTTGTTGTTAATTGTACTTTTGTTCTTGGTTCCAGCGTCTTCATTTCTCTTGGGACATTAAGATCTTCTATTGGCCATAATGCTCACGAGGTATTAACTATAGCAGTGTTCTCCTTGATGTCTTAGGCCTCGGAAGTATCATTCCAAATGCGTTATCTACGCACGTCAAACAGTTGAACGGCTGCATCTACTCTATAGTGTTTAACGTCACAAGTATTGTGTCCAGTGTTGCGTCACTTGTTGTCCTTCGAAATCTTCTGGCGTTGGTCTTCTTTTAGCAATAGAACCAGGTATTCACTTTGAGAGTAAACGCCATGATGTTCCATTCTAATTGTGTTGTTTGTTTCTTCTATTCGTTGTGGAAGGCGTTCTCTCGCGAAGTCGCTCTTCTTCGGCGTTGTCTTCAAATCTCGATATTTTTATCTGCGTCGTGGTGATACAAGTATCAGTTGTTCAAAATCATGGCAAACATTTATAAATATCCCCTTAGTTATTGTTAAATATCGTCATGACAACTTACTGTGATATCTTATTCAAAAAAATAAATTCTTTACAACGAAAAAATATTAGTCAATTCCTCAAAACAAACTTCGGATAAGTACATGACAGTTTGACATCTGACAAGCCATTTACTTAATATGACTTGTGTACCTTCTTAGGCATAATCATTTTACGCACGTGCGGCAAGTAAATTTTTGACAGGCGCGCGCCACTTTATTGACCTAGAGTAATGGGTAATGATAGACGTACCTGTTCATAAACCTCATCTTTATCACTATAGTTTTGCCGTTGGGCATAGATTTATTGACATGTTTGACCTGTGCACTTGTAAAAATGCGCAAATATGACAAGGCAGACTTTTATATATATGCATTCATAATATAAGAACACGTATCGGTATACTTCAAAATTCAGGTCTTTGCTCCTAATCGAACTACTCAAATAATTCTTATGCGACATCGCATCTTCTGTCCATAGCGTAATTTGCTTCGATGGCACAGGGATAAATTCTCTAACTCATGAGGACGCTAAGGTTATCAGAACCTCGGGCTCGGTATGTCCGAACGCTGATCAGTCAGCCGTGCTCATAAAATATAATTGTAACCCTTAAACAATTATATTAGAAATTTAATGCGTACATATCGTTATATTTTCACTGCTCTATACGCGTCAGATCGCATTAAATTCTTACTTAAAATTACTCAAGACCTTCAATATTACCGATATCCTACATATATTTGCAATCAACACAATGACGTATATACATATTTACATAATATTTTTTTTAAGTGTCTGCCCTATTCATATTCGCAATTACCATTACTGTTCTTATTTCCTATTTCTTTTACAATTCTGAAACTATTTTTAAATTTTCCAATAATTTTATCTATTCGTCCTCTTTAATTTTCTTTATCATTCTTATAAACAAAACCCGCCTTATTTTCTTTATTAAAATAATAAACAAAACTGTCTTAAATAATCTAAATTCCTAAATTCTTAATTCTGCCAATGTAAAATACTAGGTAAATTCTTTGAATATTTGTATCATCTCCGAGTTTTTTTCTACTATATTAATAAATAAAACCACCGCCAAAGTTTCTTTATTAAAATAATAAACAAAACTATATAAGATATTATTATTTCCGTGTACGTTTTAATTAAATGGAACTTTACAAAAAATACCAACAATTTAAAATGGATTTGTGCGCAAAAAAAACGCACGTTCGTATACAATCTATATTATAATCATACACAATTTATTCAAAATTCTTTAAATATTCTCAATGATTTGTTCGCCTCTAATTTCATTATTTCTATAACTCAGAAAATTCTGTAAATTTAAATTACTTTCTTTTTTATTTATTTTATTCTTAATTTCCCGATATTTTAGAAAAACTACAGATCAATGAAAAACTGTATGATTTTGATATTTGCATAATTTCTCCGTACATGATTAATTATTTCTTTAACACTTAACTACGTAAAATTCTTTAAAACAATTCTGAAAAATTTCGTTGTCATGACGCTTTTTACTTTCATTTTCTACTTTATAAATTTTGAAATTCCCTCTCCAAGTTTGCCATAATTTTTTTTTAAACAACTGACCTGAATTCATGTCGCGTTGTGGTTGTGATGTTTTCATTTTTTCGGCACGTGATCGCACTTGTGATCGTACTTCGGTCGTATCCATGGTACACGGCTCCATAAAATGTACTGTGTAGCGTAATTGCGTATCGTTCGTGGAAAAGACACAGTAACCAACAAAGTTCATTTCTGATTTCTTTGCGTTTTATTTCTGCTTATTAACACAACACAACGTTTCCAAAATGTTTGTCAAATACAAGATACATGCGAAGCCCGCAATGGGCCCATCCCGCGAAAGCCAGCAATAATGCGACTTGTATATTCGGCCGTTCAAGTAAGACTCCTCTTCATACAACGCAGATACCAATTTATACAATAATGGACAAATAAATTGGGTGACGGCTGTCTGGATGATTGACTTTAACATGAGTTGAATTACCTGATACGGGATGGCTTTATGTGTGACTTACATATCTTGTGCATATATATGCCAATAATTAAGCGAGACCACGTTTGTTTAACTGTCACCTGTCATTTAACATGAAAATATACACAAATTAACAGTGTTGCATGTGCTTACAATAGACATAACAAATTAGTGAACCCAGCCATGGGCCATAACTTGGTGCATTTTTTCTCGTCTAATTTGACGATGACATATGATGCCCATTTATGCATTTCTTCATGAAGACAGATATTATGTTTCAGTTACACCGAACAAGGAATATACATGAAATACACCAATTATGCGACACATGTACTGTAGATCGAACGTCATTTCTATCCATGTAAACAACCTTGGCTTGGGTGCAATATCTTACAATGAGGTTTAAGACAATTTTCTTTGAAACCACTCATAATATCCAGATGAAATGTTCACCACAATATTCTATCATATGATAGCTACAATTTTTGTCTCGCCTATATTGTTCTCACACGACTCATTGTGTCAGATATTTAATTTTGCAAAATTCGCTAAGAAGAAAACTTTTTCGTGTTAAGAGCATTTATCTTCATTTTGGTATGATTTTGTAGGAAATTCAATTCCACGCATTTTGATGTATTACACTTAAACGTCTGTCTAAACACACAAACAATACAGTGCAATAACGATTTCGTACTAAACGCATTTCTGTCTTTAACTTTAGATTTTTACAACGTCGTCTTTTATCCATGTAAACAAACGAAACAAGATGTTAAGTTACATCGGTTTAACTCAATTTGCTCGATAGCGTCTCTTGATATTTAGATGATTTTTTTCACCACAGTATTGCATCATATGATAGCTACAATTTTTGTTTCGCCTATATTGTTCTCACACGACTCATTGTGTCAGATATTTTACTTTGCAAAACTCGCTAACAAGAAAACTTTTTTGCGTTAAGAGCATTCATCTTTAGTTTGGTATGATTCTGTTGGAAATTCAATTCCACGCATTTTGATGTATAACACTTAGCTATATATCATAACACAACAATAAAACAGTCCGATAACGATTTTGTCATAAACGCATTTCTGTCTTTAACTTTAGATTTTTTTTCAACGTCATTGCATTTCTATGCATGTAAACAAGCGGGGAAAGAGTTTAAGTTGCATCGGTTTAACTCAATTTGCTCGAAAACGTCTCTTGATATTTAGATGATTTTTTCACCACAGTATTGCATCATTTGATAGCTACAATTTTTGTTTCGCCTATATTGTTCTCACACGACTTATTGTATCAGATATTCAACTTTGCAAAATTCGCTAACAAGAAAACTTTTTTGTGTAATGAGCATTTATCGTTATTTTGGTACTAGCTTGTAGGAAATTCGATTCCACGCATTTTTATATATAACACTTTACCGTATGTTTAGACACAACAAAAATACAGTGCGATAACGATTTCGTACTAAACGCATTTCTGTCTTTAACTTTAGATTTTTTACAACGTCATTCATATGCATGTAAACAAGCGAGGGAAAGGAGTTTAAAATGCATCGGTTTAACTCAATTCTTTCGAGAACGCCTCATGATATTCAGATGAAATTTTCACCACAATATTTAATCGCATGATAGCTACATTTTTTGTTTCGCCTATATTGTTCTCACACGACTCATTGTGTCAGATATTCAACTTGGCAAAATTCACTAACAAGAAAACTTTTTCGTGTTAAGAGCATTTATCGTTATTTTGGTATTAGCTTGTAGGA
Source organism: Dreissena polymorpha (assembly GCF_020536995.1). Lineage (NCBI taxonomy): Eukaryota > Metazoa > Mollusca > Bivalvia > Myida > Dreissenidae > Dreissena > Dreissena polymorpha. The sequence continues at coordinate 49,374,125 of NC_068364.1, read as the reverse complement.
CATTCGATTCCACGCATTTTGATGTATTCCACTTAATCGTATGTCTAAACACACAAAAAATACAGCGATATAACGATTTTGTACTAAACGCATTTCTGTCTTTAACTTTAGATTTTTACAACGTCATTGCATTTCTATGCATGTAAACAAGCGAGGGAAAAGATTCAGTTACATCGGTTTAACTCAATTCTTTCGCAAACGTCTCATGATATTTAGATGAAATTTTCACCATAATATGTAATCCTATGATAGCTACAATTTTTGTCTCGCCTATATTGTTCTCACACGACTCATTGTGTCAGATATTTTACTTTGCAAAACTCGCTAACAAGAAAACTTTTTTGCGTTAAGAGCATTCATCTTTTGTTTGGTATGATTCTGTTGGAAATTCAATTCCACGCATTTTGATGTATAACACTTAGCTATATATCATAACACAACAATAAAACAGTCCGATAACGATTTTGTCATAAACGCATTTCTGTCTTTAACTTTAGATTTTTTTTCAACGTCATTGCATTTCTATGCATGTAAACAAGCGGGGAAAGAGTTTAAGTTGCATCGGTTTAACTCAATTTGCTCGAAAACGTCTCTTGATATTTAGATGATTTTTTCACCACAGTATTGCATCATATGATAGCTACAATTTTTGTTTCGCCTATATTGTTCTCACACGACTTATTGTATCAGATATTCAACTTTGCAAAATTCGCTAACAAGAAAACTTTTTTGTGTAATGAGCATTTATCGTTATTTTGGTACTAGCTTGTAGGAAATTCGATTCCACGCATTTTTATATATAACACTTTACCGTATGTTTAGACACAACAAAAATACAGTGCGATAACGATTTCGTACTAAACGCATTTCTGTCTTTAACTTTAGATTTTTTACAACGTCATTCATATGCATGTAAACAAGCGAGGGAAAGGAGTTTAAAATGCATCGGTTTAACTCAATTCTTTCGAGAACGCCTCATGATATTCAGATGAAATTTTCACCACAATATTTAATCGCATGATAGCTACATTTTTTGTTTCGCCTATATTGTTCTCACACGACTCATTGTGTCAGATATTCAACTTGGCAAAATTCACTAACAAGAAAACTTTTTCGTGTTAAGAGCATTTATCGTTATTTTGGTATTAGCTTGTAGGACATTCGATTCCACGCATTTTGATGTATTCCACTTAATCGTATGTCTAAACACACAAAAAATACAGCGATATAACGATTTTGTACTAAACGCATTTCTGTCTTTAACTTTAGATTTTTACAACGTCATTGCATTTCTATGCATGTAAACAAGCGAGGGAAAAGATTCAGTTACATCGGTTTAACTCAATTCTTTCGCAAACGTCTCATGATATTTAGATGAAATTTTCACCATAATATGTAATCCTATAATAGCTACAATTTTTGTCTCGCCTATATTGTTCTCACACGACTCATTGTGTCAGATATTCAATTTTGCAAAATTCACTAACAAGAAAACTTTTTTGCGTTAAGAGCATTCATCTTTTGTTTGGTATGATTCTGTTGGAAATTCAATTCCACGCATTTTTATATATTACACTTTACCGTATGTTTAGACACAACAAAAATACAGATCGATAACGATTTCGTACTAAACGCATTTCTGTCTTTAACTTTAGATTTTTTACAACGTCATTCATATGCATGTAAACAAGCGAGGGAAAGGAGTTTAAAATGCATCGGTTTAACTCAATTCTTTCGAGAACGCCTCATGATATTCAGATGAAATTTTCACCACAATATTTAACCGCATGATAGCTACAATTTTTGTTTCACCTATATTGTTCTCACACGACTTATTGTATCAGATATTCAACTTTGCAAAATTCGCTAACAAGAAAACTTTTTTGTGTAATGAGCATTTATCGTTATTTTGGTACTAGCTTGTAGGAAATTCGATTCCACGCATTTTTATATATTACACTTTACCGTATGTTTAGACACAACAAAAATACAGTGCGATAACGATTTCGTACTAAACGCATTTCTGTCTTTAACTTTACATTTTGACTCAACGTCGAAAACTCTCTGCGAATAGAACAGTGATTTCGTACAAAGTTTAACTTCGCGTTTCTTCCCAACCATTTGACCAATCAACATAACATTTTCGCATTAATATGAAACGTGTTAATAGCAACAAGTTTTGTGGGGATCATTTTTTGTTAACATATTCGCATATAGAAGAAATGCTTAGCTTTTCGCATATAAATCACTTCGCTTACAAGAAAAAAAATTCCCATTTAAGACAAGTACATAGCAATTGATACCATTCGATAGGGAATTCTGTTCTGCACATTTTGATGTATGATACTCCACAATAGGTCTAATTACAAGAATACTGCTGAGAGAAAACGCATTCGTGCTTATAGAAATTTTGAACTTTAAAGTATCGAGTTAAACCGAACGTCGTTAGATAGCGAATAGTTGATAAAACTGTGTTTGTATCGAAGCGGTTTATGTTAACTGTCACATTAACGCGTGAACGCATTTCGATGAAATTTTCACAATCATAACCAGCAAATAAACAGGAACAATAAGAGTTTAAATATTTTGCAAGTAGATAAGTGGATATATGTCAAAATTTCTGTTTATTGGTAAAACTTGGGTTGATATGAAGAAAAGATTTTCATTTCGCAATATGATACAGTAATATTTGCATCATGCGATGGGGAATTTATTTCTGTGCATTTTGGTGTAACATACTTGATGTTTTTGTAAAACGCTGCAGTTATACGGGCAGAAAACCATATCACAACAAACACACATTTCATGAATCGTAATTTTGACCCTTCGTTGTCAGTGCAAATCGACGACGTCATTTCAATGAAACTCATCTTTCAACTTAAAGGGGTGTTTACATATCGACGATAGAAAATTGTGTTTCTTTGACAGTGGTTTAAGTGCAATATATATAGAACCAGTTGTCCAAATTCCATAAAATTTTCACCAGATGAACCGAAATTTCGATGCGCTCATACTGGTACTATTTGTGTATACAAAATCGAACGCGCGAGTTATGAAATTTTGATTTTAACGCAAATTTTCTCGATATTTCAAATTTTCAAGAACAATTGTACACATAACCATACTATTTGTATATCATTGTGTAGGCGCCAGTGTGCTGAACATTTTGATATATGTGGTTTGATATTTATTTTCTATATCTTCGTTGTACTAGTACAAATCACAAAACACAGTTGAAAAAATCACAGCGCGATAGTTGCTCTTTAATAAAGTTAGTGCGAAATCATATCGAGCTGCTTTCGTCAGTCGAACGTCATGAAAACATTTGAGTTCTCGGAATTGAAAATAAATATTGAATTGTTCAGGCTATGTAGAAAACTAAATGGGTATACGGGAATATTTTGTGCTGATGTTAAATGTTCAGTAATAAATATTTTGATGGATTACTCACATATTTGATATGATCTAGGATTATTTCAGAATGATAGGTTAGTAAATCTATGTTTGACTAGATTTTTTTATATACTCGCCTTTTGTCGTTTTAACATTGACTATAAAAATCTGCGTTGAGTACGCCTCATAACAAGATTTGAGACCTAAAGACCATGGATTTGCTTTAACTCGAAGGAAATACTGGATGGATTGTACGGACTCATGCTTATCAATTTTTATGCCCATTCAAGCTGTGAGTGTGAATATTTCGGCTTGTATGGTCATGAAAAAATATCATCACAAAGTCAATATTTGTATGATTTTTGCATGGTAAGTATGATTTTTTGATTTCTCATCAAATACACATTCAATTGTAACTTAAATCATGAAGTATAAACATTTTCAATGTGCTTTTTTGTCATTCTTCGTTTGATCGTTGAAGGGTTCGGACGTGTTTTTCGAAGCTCTCGACGTCGTACTCAGTATAAATTGAACTGGGCTGGCAAAGAACGCTCAGTTGCGACTTTGAAATTGACCGTTACGGACGTGTTTTTTATGCGCTCTTTTTTTTACATTGACTTAATCTTAGTTCAATGAAAGACTTTGACAAAGACGGACGTACTTTCGTGAGCTCTGACTATTGATGAAAAGTTTTGAGTTTAACTGACTTGTACTTTGAGAGTTAAATTGACTTCGCGTTATAGAATAGCGACTTGGTACTCGGGTTATGGAATTACTGGTGGACTGCAGTGTTAGGGTATTGTCATGAGATGACGGCTTGACTTTTACTTGCGTTGTGAAATGAAATCATGCTCTCATGCGATGATAACTTTTGAACGTTTAGTACTGACTGACAACGAATTTTTGTGAGCGACTTGACTTCACTTTAAGTTTTGACATCGGACTGATCGGACGTGTTTTTTTAAGCCCTGACTGTTGTGAATAATTAAATTTATGTTGTGGTGTCAAGCGATTGACTGTCAGTTGAGGTTCAGATGTCGAGCTGTGCGGACGTGTTCATCGAGCTGCTGTCTACAAAAAACGTGAGTACAAATTTTTTTCGTTTTACTGTTTACAAGTTGCGTGATGATGTATGATGGTTGTAATGTGTTGGGTAGAAATTACTCAGTGCTGATACAGTGTCGATATGTTGTGATGAGCGATAATAGTGGATGATGGTGGAACAGAATATTCATTGAGCTATTTTGAGGAAGCGAACATATGATGGAAAAATGTTGCAAAAATATTAAATGCATGTGCTTATATGTACTAAATATGATATTGCTTTACTTGTATTTGCATGCTGTTAACATTTCTATTTTATTCCAGTGGGCTGTGGTGAGTATTGCAGATTTAACTTGTATGTGTGGTTTTTTGTTAACGATGCTTAATGAAAACTGTTATTGTACACTTAGTATGGAATGATGTGAATGATGATATGATGGGTAGAATTAATCAGTGCTTGTGTCTAGAAATGCTGAATGTTTATTGAAAAGGCTAAATGCTAGCCAGTACTAAGAGTTGAGCTACCGTGGGAATGTGAAACGAACTGATGGTGTAATATGATGGTGTATTGACATACTTTTCTTATATGTACTAAATATGATATTGCTTTACTTGTATTTGCATGCTGTTAACATTTCTATTTTGTTCCAGTGTGCTGTGGTGAGTACTGTAGATATTACTTGATTTTTAGTGTCTATGAATGCTGATGTATGATAGCTATAGCATGAGCTCAATGCTAACCAGTATTATGAGTTGATGTATTGTGGTGATGCTAATCGAACTGATGATGTAACATGATGGTGAACACTTACTGAATGCATAAAATTTATTGAATTGCGTTTGTTGATATGCACTATAATATGATAAATGTATTGCTTAACATGTATATTTCATGATGTTTAATTTCAGTGGGCTGTGGTGAGTACTGTAGATTGTATTGCCTATGTATAGAATTCAATAAAAGATTATGACTGAAAACTGCTTTTGATTCTTTTTGAACAGTTTTAGGGACTATAAGTCTATAACAAAAATATGTCGGTTGGCGTTCATACAGCAATGTTTTGAGTAGTACAGAAATGTTTCTACGTTTGTGGTCGCCAGTTGTCTGTGATGTGTAAAGTGAAAAATACACGGAGCTTTGAATACAACAAACAGTTACTGTTTTAACACAGATTGTGTGCTATGCATTTTTCGATGTAGATCTTTTTCAGATTTGACATGAAATGTAGACCTGACATTTGAACAGAGCTGGGAAACGAAAAGGTAAGTTTGTTAAATTTCACAATGAACACTTGTGTTTTGACAAAAGAAGAGATAAAGTGAGTTTTGTCATCATCATGGTTTCTTTCAGAGTATAACTCGTGAACAGATGAAAACCTATTTTTTGCTAGATTTTCATGTACTCTTTTTTTGGATGATAAGTATGTCAGTAACTCAAAATCATACGGCTAGTACAGTATGGAACATGAATGCTTTGTTCAGATTTTCAGATGTGTGCTGGCAGTTCAAGTCTGGCAGCTGAAGTGAACAGTCGTGTTTTCTGGAGCTCCAACAATATGCTAGAAGGTAAGTAACTATGTTTGTTTTGCATTGCATGTTTTTATATGTTTCAGACTTTCAAGCAGAGATGTCATGCTGACTGGAGTTGAACACAGGGCAGTGACAAAGTGAAAGGTAAGTACTTTTGACTGAATGTTTGTTCTATGCATGTTTTGTTTAAATACATTTCAGGAGTGCTTATCCAGTGATGATATGACAGTTGGAGTGAACAGTGGAGCCAAGCAGTCTTGTTTTTGGAGCTACTCAACAAGCCTTGAAGGTAAGTTTAGAATTTCTCAATGTTAGTGAATTGAAGTACTGTCACTTGCTTTTGGACAGTCGAACAGAACAGACGTGGTTGCGAGAGCTCTCATATCTGTTGTGTTAAACTGTTTTTATGATATGTTATGTTTGTTTGTTTGTTTGTGATGTACTATTTTTCAGATGCTGATGGCAGTGATGGGTTTTCAAGCTGACCTGAACAGAAAAGCACTCATATGGTAAGTACAAAATAGTTGTTATATGGGATGTTGTGCATGCTTTTATGTTTCAGGTGTACTTGCTGACAGCGACGAAGACGATGTAAGAAGAGGAACATTGTTGAGAAAGTGATTGGGACTGGCAAACAGGGTAAGTGTAACAATTGTGTTTGTTTAATTTGTAACATGCGTGCTTTGCTCTGTTTCGGATTTCACATGCAGAAATTAAACAGGATTTCAACTGCTGAGACACAATTCATCACAAGTAAGGTAAGTTTTAATTCATTGATTTGAGTTGTACAATGTGTTCTTTACTTTATTTTAGATTCGAGTCACTGGTTTACACATGGAATAAGATTTCCACGTCTGTTACTCAACTCTACAGAAGCAAGGTAAGTCGATCAAATTTTTGTTTTCATTGACTGCTGTAATGTGATGTTATGCTATTTTTCATGTGTGCTATGCAGAGATGGAGAATTCAATTTTAAGAAAGATTAACTGCTGCAGCTTAGCTCTGCTCTGTGTTGATTTTTGTTCAAAAACGTTTAAAATGTATGTGTGTTTGAAGATGTTTTGTTTCAGTTGATGTCCAGATGGCAAGCAGTACAGACGTGTTTCTTGGAGCTGCCAAACAGTGAGTACAAACGTTTTATATTTTTCAGTTGTTTACTCATAGAAGTCTGTGAAAGATGATAACAAGGGTTGAATCTATCAGCACTTGTGTCTAAAAATGCTGATGTGTGATGGTTTACTGAAAGGGGTAAATGCTAGCCAGTACTTACACTTGAGCAACCGTGGGATGTCGAACTAACTGATGATGTACTATGATGGTGAACACTTACTTTGTGTATCGAAATGCTTTTGTTGATATTTACTAAATATTGATTGACATTTGTTTGCATGCTGTTAACATTTCTTTTCAGTTGGCTGTGGTGAGTATTGTAGTATACATTTGTTTCAATAAATCATGATGAATGAACACTGATTTCTATTCTTTTTTACAGTTTTAGGGATTATTACTCTATAACAACTCTGTCGGTTGGTGTTCGTGAATGTGAGCTTAATGTTTGAGTAGTACAAAAATGTCTTTACTTTTGTGATCGCCAGTTGTCTGTGATGTAAAGTGGAAAAACACAGCTATGAAGCATACAATTGTTTCAATATTTTATCAATGATAGTGTGCTATGCATGTTTTGATTTAGTTCGTTTCAGATACGACATGACATGAAGAGTTGACAGTCGAACAGAGCTGAGCAAAGCAGAAAGGTAAGTGTGTTTCATTTTAGTATGGACACTTGTATTTTGTTTTTATATGGTATGTTTTGTGCATGCTATGTTTCAGGTGTACTTGTAGTCAGCGACGAAGACGATTCAAGAAGAGGAACATTGCTGAGAAAGTGAATGGGACTTGCAAACAGGGTAAGTGTTACAATTGTTTGTTTGATTTTTACCATGCATACTTTGCTTTGCTCTGTTTCAGATTTCACATGCAGAAATGGTCTCATAGCAGTGCCAACAGTGAATAAGGATTTCATCTGCTGTGAAACAACTCAACAGAAAGTAGGTAAGCATTGAATGAATGCACTTGAGTTGTACAATTTGATGTGATGCTTTTCTCTGTTTCAGATTCAAGTTCCTGGTGTAGACAGAGAAATGTGTTTGAAGAAGGAATTCTACTACTGTGATTCAACTCTACAGAAGCAAGGTAAGTAGAAACACAATTTTGGTTTAATTTAACTCATGTGTTTTGCACTGCATGCTATTTTTCAGGTCTCTCACGCAGTGATGGAAAAGAAGAAGATTTCAAGAAAGAATCACTGCTGCAACTCAGGCCTATAACAAGGTAAGTGTTTACTATATTGTATACAAAATGTTTCTCTGTTTTACTCTGTTTCAGGTTTCAATTGCAAAGATGTTGCAGAGATGTTTTGACAGCTTGAGACAGAAAAGAAATTCAGCAGCTGTGTCTCGACTCTAGCCACGAGGTAAGTCAAAACAAATATACTGGTTTGTATGTAATGTTGTTATGCCATTCTATGTTTCAGACTTACATTGCTGTGACTGTTCCACAGTGGGTCAAAAAAGAGACGAATACAGGTTTCAAGAAGAAAATTGGCTGTTAAAAACCTGCACAAAATATGAGGTAAGTAAACTACTCTTTTGGTTTGTTTTGTGCTTTGTTATGCTTAACTATTTTTCAGATTGGAATGGTGGGTCGTTACAGAGCAGACTTTTGGACTACTGAGAAGTTGAGAAACAGAGAATGATTCAAGATCAGCTAGGTAAGTCTTGATTATTATGCATTGCTAAATGTTTTTTTCATTTCAGTATGGCTGTGGTAAGTACACATACTTTCTATAATTTCATATTGAACTGTTTTGATGACTTGTATACTGCTATGCAAAATGTCTGTTTTTCATTTCAGTAGCCTGTGGTAAGTACACTAACTTTCTTTAATTTTCATATTGAACTGTTTTGATGACTTGTATTCTGCTATACAAAATGTGCTTTTTTCAATTTCAGGTCAGCAATGGTAAGTATAGTGTGTTTTTTTATGTATAATTTTGTATACATATTGTTTTTTTCATCATAGCATGTCTTTTATATTTATGCTTTGTGTAAGTAAAATGTTCATAAATCATTCTTATCTTCAAACTAAAAATGTATTGTGCTATGCAAAATGTCTGTATGTTTTCAGTTGCCAGAGGTGAGTACCATTACAGTTGAAAAGTTAGTTTTGTTTAGTTAAAGTTTTGGTTCACAGTTCTGTTTGTTATTTGGCAAAATTTACATGTATGCATTGAGTCTTGATTTCAGCTCGATTGTGGACTGAAGAAGATTGCCAGCAGAGGGATTGGATACAAAATACAAAGTAAGTACTGAGTTTCTTACTAAAAGTTTTGAGTTGTATTCATTGTGTGTAAATATGCTATGATTGCTATGAACATGACTTTTGTATTTCAGCGAAGACAACATAGGTAAGTAAAATTGTTATCTGTTTCATGTTTACTGTTACAGTTCAATATTGTGTTTATAAATTGTAAGTTGTACAAACACATTCAAAAGTTTCTAATCATGCTTTCGATTTCATTTCAGCTTTACTGCTAGACGAGTGTTCTCTACTACTTGACGAGTCAGCTTTACTACCAGGCGAGCAGTGACAACAAGGCGCCTTTGTGGAAACAACACAACAAAAAAGTGAGTATTAGTTGAACAATTGATTGAAATTGTTTTACTGTATGTTATACTTAAATGCAAAATTGTGCACATAAATTGTAAGTTGTACAATTACAATGAAAGTTTCTGATCATGCTTTCTATTTCATTTTAGCTGTACTGCTAGACGAGCAGTGACAGAAAGGCGCCTGAACATGCAACACAAAACAAAAAAGTAAGTATCAGTTAAACAGTTGGTAGAGTTGTGTGTTTTTCTTTAGCAGTTTGTGTTTACTATTTTATTTGATACATGGTATATTACACATGCATGTTTTTATCATTTCAGGCTGTTTACTTTCATCGTTTACTGTTTAACACAATTTGCTTTTCTATTTTCAGTGCCAATATACAAACCTTGATGTGAACACCGAGTAGTCAATGCATACGTGTGGCGTACAGCTGCGACAAAACCGTGGGTCCATCGCACCGATAACTCGAACATTGGCCCGCGTATGGACATCAGTGCAACTTTGTGAATCCATGTAACTTTGTGAATCCATGTAACATTGCGAATATGTGTCGATCGAAAAATGTGTACATTCTGCACTGAAACGAACTCGGTGTTGCAAGTGGCAAGTGTTGACAGTGTGTATGTTTATGTTTATGTTTTTACATGAAAACTAAAGGAGATTGTTCTCCTACCTTTTTTTTCCTTGTTTTATTGCGCTGGCCAGCAATATTGATGTATTGATGTATGTGTTTGTGTTTAAACTATGCAATACCAAAATCAAACAAAAAATAAACATTAACAGTCATTAACTGTGTTTGGGCGGCCGAGGGGTTTAAGACTCCACAAGTGTGAAGCGCACTGATAGCACTTGGGGGTGAACACCTCGGTATTTCGGTGCTAAAATGTTTTCACGGTGCTTATCTTGACGCACTGTTAAGACTACCAACCAGTTAATGATTGCTTCATCTTTAAACAAAAAGTAAGTCTCTACTTTGGCACAAGAGACTCCAAGTACCAAATACCAACAATTAAAAAGCAGACGTTTTTCAAAACTATGATCGCTGAGATTGATAGTCAGATGGAGTCCTGCCCAGTTAGCTGTGTAGCGGTCTAGGGCGGGGTTGCAAGTCAATACGAAATGAGGCGCTATAAAGCAACTCGTCCCCGTTATGACCGTCAATACTTTCGACACTATCTGGGAATCCTTTCAACACCACATTGTTGCGCTGTTGGAAGGGTGGTAGGCACGCATGGTGACATGCCTGTGCTTTGCTATGCGACACCATGGTATTTTCGTACGGTGACACGAAATATCTTAATCTGGCTCTCTCAGAAACGCAGGCACGCGTTGACCGAACCTGACCGATGACCGAGCAATAACATTTCTATTAAGTGCTTCAATGCACAAAGTCTGCTAGGGCTGGGGTGGGAAGGCGACTTCTCTTGTACTCAGACAAGAGGAACGGTCACAAGTCCGTGAAAACGCCGAGTGACACCACTAGCTTTCAATCGTACAAAGCAAAAAACTTTCAAACTTTAGTTTGAGGTGAAATGATAAAAAAACTATATAAACAACTAACCGTTATAAGATATTTGCCATATGGACACAAACTATGCTACTCAATGTTGCGTTGAACATTAATTGCGCCTTACGAACTACTCGTGTTGAAACTAACATTGAGTGACTCGTAAACTTAAAGCAGTTACTCGCTTTTGACTGCATACACATTTTGTACAACGGCTCGTTATTGGTATAACTTGTCTTTCAATGAGACACATTGACACAAACGTTCAACAGTATTTAGGCTTTATATTGCGCTTGTAGAATATACGAACAAAACACACTATATAAATGACGTTTAGGGATTATTTTGACTTTCCATTTGAGATGATATGATGAAAAAGTATATACATCAGTTTAAGCGACTTTCATGACATTCACCACATGGCCATAAACTTGCGTTATTCAATGAAATGTTAAAATTTCGCTAGCAAAATAAATAAAAACTATATACGCAGTTTCATAACTTTCGATGTATGATCATGAAGTTTGAAATTGTGCAAAGCAATTTTGCGTTAAAAGTTGCATGCAGTTTAAAACCTGAAACATTTCGCTACACTTTAACCGTATTCAACACTCAAGAACTCAATTGTTTGTACAGAACAATACGAATGTTCCCATTTTGAAACGACAGTCAAGTAACACAACCGCTTGAATGTTTTGAAAAGCAGTATCGCTTCATCGCTATGATTTGGTTGTGAGATGTAATATATAGTATAGTAGCATCAATGTTACAGACCCGTAAGCACATTCATACACCTGCTTTAATATTTCGGAAAGCAGTATTACTTCAATGATATGGTTTGGTTATAAGATACAATATATGATGTATTGATGTAACAGATCTGTATGCGCATGTTAAACAACTACTTGGTTAGTTTGGAAAGCAGTGTCGCTTCAATGCTGCGTCAAAACATTTTTGCAAGATGTGAAAAATATCTATTTGAATGGGATTTCTGAGGTTTAGCCATCGCCGAAAGGCCAATGTTTCTTCATGTATGTATGACAAAAGTTACTGCTATATTTGCTAGTATGCTAGTCCGTATTGCATATCGCAAGGTGGTAAAGCGGCTCTTTTCATTTCGCTGTGAAAAGAACGGTCACAAGCCCGTACAAACGCTGAGTGACACCTCTTGATCATGTAGCTTGTATGAAACGTGTTTATACAACCACAGTAGTTCAAAGCAGAACGCTTTTCCTTCTTCGAGGGAGAAGAAATCTGGGTGCAAGTCCCGGCTTTGGTTATAACACGAATACTACTCGCTGCTCAATAGCAATATTCATACTCTTAGACAGTCAAGTTAATCGCGGGACCAAATGCCCATAGGTTCGATTTTGACTTGCTCAAATGTGAAACTTCTCGATTATGTGGCATGATTGTTTTAAATGAGCCTCCTCTCAAAGAAAATCCACTTTTGGCAAAAGTTTCGTCCCTGATTACCCTGTAGAGACTGAACACGCTTATCTGCAATAACGCTGTACGTTCATGCATTAAGTCCAATTTTCCAAGAACTTGGTTCGTTTAATGAAATAATACTAATATAGCATATCTCTTAATTAAAATCACACTATGTCCATTACGTATGCATACTACATCATATAAGGCATTATGATATCCTTTCAGCAACAAAGTATTCAATTTCAAAATAATAATAACCCATCTTCTTAGTAGAAGAAAGTCTATTACTTACATCCTGTATGAAAAGACATGAACAAAATATCCAATGTAATTATGATCAATGTTTGATAATACTGTAAATAACGTGTTTACTGCACGCAGTTTAACTTACTGTTCACTGAATCTGGAAAAGGATAGGAAAAGCCAATATTATATGTTGTGTTGGTTAATAAACAACTAAATGTTGTTGCCTGGTTTGAAAAGCTCAAAACCTAAAGTCCATCTGGATTTAAACAACTGTTCCAATTATTTACATACAATGATGCGAAGTGTTAACTAGCAATCTGCAACAATATGGTATCATTCGTTTCGCTGTCATGTTAAGTCTTTACATTTAAGGTTTCGTATGTTAAATTAGTTAAACGCAATTTACTTGAATCGTTACAGTACTTAAACGTTGAAAAAGTGAAACCAAATAGCATTTGTCGTGTTAATAACAAGTTTTTATGTTGCGTGTAACATGTCCACACCAAAATAGAAAAAAAAAGAAACATAACACTATCGTTGTTTAACCAATTTATGCCTAGCGTCTAGAAAAAAGCCCTTGGCAAACAGCGTAGATCCAGATGAGACGCCGCATGAGGCATCAGGGTCTGCGCTGTTTGCTTAAAGGAATTTCTGTAAGAAGTATTCTAAATATGGAAATAAATATACTAGACATTCCTAATTTTGTTAATAATTGATCCAAATAAGAAAGATGGGAGCGTGCACTAGGCATAACTAGGCATAAATGGGTTAATGCACAAAATAAATACTAAAATAATTCACCTTAAAAAAGTTATTAACATGTAGAAAATGGCATGTATCCAAAAATCTTGAATAGATACATTTAAACATATTGTATTGATATCTTAAACATGTTATGATGAGTAAATAGAGCTAGAATGAATATTAATACAGGTAAATTTTGACTTGGACTTGGGTCGGCCAATCAACAAACGTAAAACAGCAAGATAATGTAACGTTTACCCACGGATTTACACAATAGAAATCAGTGGTTTAATATACATCTATATAATTATTATTATAATTATTTGTATTATTATTACTATTATTATAGCTTTTTAGATATTGCAAGAAATTACGGTTGTAACAGAATCATTGAAGTCTAAAAATATAGACATGTTTTATTTATTCCAATTGAACATTAGAAAATTCATGTTTCAGGGGAGGTAACAATAATATATTTAGAGCATGCTTTGCAGTATGTTGTCGTATGTATTAACCAAGGTTGTATATAACATGTTGCATGCAAGCAATGAAGGCATGTCGTTGGTCGTACAATATAAACTCATTACATTCTTTTTTGAAAATTTTGAAAATCACAAAAACTCAACAACCATTAAAGGATGTTTATAATCAAAGTAACGTTTCCGTAAAATAATAATTTAATTTGAACATAATAAACATACAAGTTGCTAAAAAAGTATGCTAATTAAACATACAACGCGAGACCATTTCACGGTTTATTATAATTAAATGCAGAATGATATTTGTTTTAGCATTATAAAATAAATGCCATGAATGCAGTTGTTGCAGCACTTAACAGTTATCAGAAGAAAACAGAGCTGTTTCTATATTCTATTTAATAATGCATTGAAAAAATGTGTTTAACTAACATTGTACACACAACTTACAACACTCACGCATAAGCGTAAATCGTTGAAAAATAAACGTGAACACATATTATAAACCGGAATTATAAAACTTAACATTCATGTTAACATAATTCCACACCGTGTTCGAGGAATTATGCGGATTTGAACTTGAGAAACATATTTATTTTTTTTATTTTTTTAACAGAACAGAAAGTTTATTCGTATAACTTGAACATTTCCAGTTCATCGTTAAATATACATAACTGACAATATATGAGCAATAAGCACATGCATAGCAATGCAAAAGTGGCCAAAATAGTACATAAAAGGTTTGAAAAGCATTTTTACAATATATCGCGAGTTTATTTAGGACTTTGACTTTAGTATTTGTTAACAAAAGAATAAATATATGCATAGTTCGGTTATAATAGAATCTGTCAATATGCATTTTATTATATCTGTATATATATATTGCGTAGACTGGTTTTAATCACACATGACTTATAATAACTGTCGGTGTGTTATTATAAGTTAATAGTTGTGTACAAAAATGATAAATACATTAAATGTTCTGGTATGCTCTAAAAACAAGGAACACGTCATATTGTTCTTATTGATGTTAAATAATATATGAGCCGTGCTCTGTAAAAATGCATGTCTGTTAAGTGTCGTCCCAGATTAGACTGTGAAGTCCGCACAGGCTAATCAGGGACGACACTTTTCCCCTTAATTGGAATTTTGCCCAGAAGATAATTTCTTTAAACGAAAAATATCATTAAAGCGTAAAGTGTCGTCCCTTAATCGACCGTGCACAGGCTAATCTGTGAAGACACTTTACGCTCATGCATTAAAACCTCTTTTCACCTAGCGCGGGCCTTATAATATATATATATATATATATATATATATATATATATATATATATATATATATAGTCGTTAATTTACTTTGTTTCAGCCAATGTTAGGTCACGCCTTTTCTTGTTAATACGCGCCTGTTTTGTAATTATAATGGGATTAGCATGTACTTCAGCGAGATCTTCAGCCGGTTTTTAAACTCATTACTTTTGATTGGCATTTCCACGGCATCGACCTCTGCTTCAATCATTTAAATGTGTAATGATTCTATGTATGGGTTTGTCTTACACAGGCAATCGATTTATTCTTTGAACATGACTTACTGAGGTTAACGTCTATAATAGACAGCAGTTTCTTCCTGTCCTTAAAAAATAAAATAAAGATGTTCACTTGAGTGTAAATCCTTATACACATGAAGATAGTTCGTAATTCCTATATATCTTTTGCGTACTTCTATATTTGTTTATAAAAGTGTACCTAATAATATATGTTCGTTCAGACGGCGAAACAAAATCATTATGTGCGTGCAAAATACAATTCTTACAGACACTTGTAAGTTAAAAACAACGTTTGAAGTATAAACCTACTTTATAAGAGACAGTACTTACAGTAACAATGTGCGACGAGGCTTTGTCAGAGAAGAAATAACGAGATATAACGCATTAACCCATTTATGCCTAGTGGACTCTCCCATCCTTTTTTAATTGGATCAATTTATTACCAACAAATAGGGATGTCTGGTATATTTATTTCTATATTTAGAATATTTCTTACAGAAATTCCTTTAGCCAAACAGCGCAGGTCCTGATGAGACGCATCCACTAGGCATAAATGGGTTAAAATAATGACTAAGAATATCTATTCATGAATGAATACATAGTTCATAATATCAATAAAAAATAAATCACCAACGTGTGCAAAATAAAAGCATGTAGTATATGAAGAATTCATATGATTATGCTATTTTTGTATAATGCGAATGGCGGTGTTTAAATTCAAATAACAACAAAATCCTCCATTAAAAGAAACTGCATTATTCGTTTAAAATGTATATTATTTCATTTTTAAAACCATTAATTTTGCAAATAAATGATATAATTTGATGCTATGGTATTAAACTTATCTCTATTAATTATGAGCGTATAAGTTTAACTAGCAGGTAATACGTGTTATCTATTACATTTGGCAAAGCGAAACGCATTGCATTGTTTTATACATGTATTTTGCACTGTTATCCTAAGTTTATATCAATTTAGACTATAAATTACAAAAGAAGTGTACATTCTTATGTATCGTTCATAAGCCCAACTCTTCATACAGCTTACCGAACTTATGCACAAGGTTATGTTTTAATTTGAGTTCTCTGATTTGTGGTCATGTGTATTGGGTGTTTTAGTCAAACACGTGTATTTAAATAAATAGAGGATATTTGTTTGATTCGGTGGATTATCGATTTTAATTCACGGGTGATCATAGAAAATAGTATTTTCACGAGTGGCGCAGCTATAAAAATTTACACCTTTTTTTCGAAGATTTTCCTTTGAGAATTCTGATAATTTTTTTAGCACAATTTATGGTTAATTTAACCCATGTATGCCTAGTTGACTCTCCCATCTTCCTTTAATCAAATTTCTAACGAATTTCCTGGACGAGTTTAATAAAATATGGTATCAAATGACGACGAGTGTCAGATCGTTTTTATCTCATGCTTTTATATGAGCAAATTAAATAAATATCTACGTAAACATAATGAAAGTTATAAAAACATTCCAGGGGTCAATGGTCCGACTGTTTATGGTTTATCCAACTTTTACAGCGAATTCGGTTTCTACGACCCTTTTTAGTGAAAAAACGCTGTTAAAAAATAAAAAATAGCGTTCGTAAAACAATTCTATTTTTTCGGCCGATGTGTTAAACGTTTACTATACAGAGTTTGTATGATAGTCAAGATGGCGACGTCTATGCCGAGGCAGGTTTTTTGGCGTTTTATACCCTTTATTACTTGTTCATTATTTTTTAAATGCCATTCACTTTCTAGCCATATCAGCAAGAAAGAAACTACTGTTTATAGCGTATTAATATTCGCTCTATATCTCGACTTTGCTAGCTGCGAAGTTTCTTAGCGGGATGATGACCTTATAACAACGAATTGTCACTAAGACAATGTGCGGGGAAAATTTTCAGGGCGTAATGTCGAGATGTAAAGTGTATTTTGATACGAAATAAACGCGTATTACCGTTTTACTGATATGGCTACCCTAGTTACCTTTTTACTGATATGGCTGTAAATTCAGCGTAATTTAACAAATACAATGAAGGATACAACACGACGAAAAATAACTGCCTCGGCATGAACGTTGCCATCTTGACCCCCTCTATTATACATACTATGTTTTGCCGCGTCAAGTGACAGGCAGCGTGGCGCAATGGTAGCGTATCCGCTTAACGATCGAGACATTACTAGCTCGAATACCGGCATCGTACTTATTTCATTTGTTTTCTTACTACAAATATTAGTAAAGTATATAAAAAATATTGAAGATTTGTAAACAATAATATATAATGGCATTTCAAAAATGCCAGTTTCTAATAACAATTCCCTTAAAATGCGGATCGGAACGAGATTGTTATTAAATTATTGTAGTTGTTTCATATATATATGACATCAGTCCAATACATATGTTCCGAACATGTGTTTGCTTTTTTGCATACTTAGTTATGTTTTTTTAACAAAGTGAATCTCGTCGTATTTGATTTTAAGATAACATACTTTTTAATGTATTTATTAATGGGGAACGTTACATTAAAAAAATTTAACAGATAAATACTTGCCTTGTTTCTTGCACGAGACTGTCGAGGGCTGTAATATCGTTTAACTTTGTGACGGAAAACATTTTTACCTTGCGATTTTTGGCGGCAAGAGAGGAGTTTAAATTACAGTATTTTGATATTAATCTGCAGAACGTGTGCTACAAATAAAAGTGCATGTCATATTGTGCGTAAATATAAAAAAGCAACAACAACAGCAACACAACAATAACGAATTGTACTGTAATGGTTAAATGAAAATGAAGCGATCGTAATTGTATTAGTAACAAAACAAGAAAAACAAAGATATAACTTTGATATTACCTTCCGAATGGAAAGGTCGTTCATTTTTGTAAAAAGTAATGGTGTAATGTTAAGGCTAATTAAAACAATAGCATAAATAAACGTCTAGCCACTTAGAAATGACAGTAGCATATGGACATTTACTTGCTCGCAAAATACCGATCTCCTTTGATAAGAATATCTTATTTTCCGATTGATATAGGATGTTTTGCAATAAATCTACAATTGTTTCATGTATGTGAACTTATAAAAAGGCTTTTTGTAGCCTTTAAGATTTTCATTCAGTCATTTTCTTCAGCAGAAATTTCCCGGTATCTTGCCATTGGACGTTCAACGCCGTCGGCGTTCTCGTTATATCCCGCTAGCCTTAAATTGTAGAGAAAACCACATTATTTATAAAACTATGTTGTGCGAAACTCATTTTAAACGTACTTTTAATAATAAGACGTGTAATGTAAAGGGTTGTAAACCTGGAAAGAAGCATCAGAAATGTATTAAACACCATTCAGATATGACTAGCTGCACGCTAGGTGTGTGTAACACGTGTATCGACATAACTGCTATACATGTTATTTGATCACAATAATATTCGCATTTCATGCACAATCCGGGTTTACGGATTTAAATATTTTATTAATTTATACGCGAATGTTAAAAAGAAACTTTGAAATATACATAATGATGATGACTTCAATTGATGAAACGTTATTTACAATTATCGTTTATTTCGCAAAACCGGTCGGCCAACAAGTTGGAGGCAGTTACATAATCGTAACTGCATGTATATGAAAAACTACTCCCCCCCAAAAAAAATATATTTACGGAATGTTTGTTCAGATTTTGGACAACAATCTTATGTGCATGCATAAGTCGTATATGGCAACATATTAATGTCAATAAATCGCTTGCAACTTAGCGTTGTATCTTAGACATTCGTGGATGTCGTCATCGTCGAATCAATCTTAGTGTTATAATATGGTCATTCATATTCATGCCATACTATTGTTTCAGCCTCTATTTACTAGGATGTTCTCCAAACGCCTTGATATGGGGTCAAGGTATTTAAAGTGATGTACTGTTCAAAGAATTTTGTTCAAATTAATAAATTAGTAAGACATCATTGCGTTACAGTGTTCATATGTTAATTAAATGTAACACAAAGTCTTACCACATTTTTTGTATGACGATGTTAAGCAATATTTACTAAAGCTATATTATTACTTGCCTTTAAAAAAAAGTCATGCGTTTGGCATCAAGCAATTGTTATTCTCTTGCTTAAAGATATGGTCTATCAAAGTATGCAAGCCCTTTCTAATATTTCGAGTTAATCGTTGTATAAACACATCCATACAAAGTTTCGTTACAAGAAAGTAACCACTTTCAAACCACAAAAAATGTACATGCCTATTTCTATAAATTTCAATGATGTACGTGATATTCTTCACGTCTGCATACCAGCTGCAGAATCTTGCCCAGAGTTTATTTCCAGCAGTAAGAACACAATCGTCACAGCACCAAGTCTTGCCGACAGCAACGCTTTTAAAGAAATAAGACATACTCAAGTGTACATTCATTTTATATATATATATATATATATATATATATATATATATATATATATATATATATATATATATATATATTCCTAACAACCCATGTCACTAAATTGAATGCCTCTTACACATTATAATCAGTTTGAAACCTATACAAATATAATTTTAAATTTAAATGTAAGTCCGATAGTTTACTTGATAAAATATGTAAACTCATTTTTTAAATAGCTATGAATTACGATTATGTTTCTTAATTGAATATTCTCTAACGCCGACGGCACGCTTATTTTATAACACACGATCAAACATACAGATGATTCTGATTGACGTTATCAAATATTATGATTAACTAGAACATATGTAATCTAGTATAAAAACAAATGTCAAATGATAGCGACGATATCGGTAACCGATACTGAAAACATGACCCTGAACAAATTATTCACGATTCAAAAATAGATCATCGCAAAGATGTTATGTTTATTTTTTATTTCCTTGATTCGCCGTTTAAGTCAGTATTTAAAAAGGGGTAATCACGTGATAGTCAAGATGGCGACGCCCATGCCGAAACAGGTAATTCTCGCCGTGTAATACGTATGCACAATGTTATATGTTAGACTATATGAATTATGTGACCCATATATAAATGCAAAGAATGAACTCATATGAGACCAATGCGAGCTACCTTTATGGGCACGCCTAGAAATATTCAAACTTTCCTAACAATAACATAAAAAGTGAATTTTGTTTAAACATAATTGGAACGTTATTTTCTATGATGACACATTGTTTTCTAAAGCTTATGTCCTATTATCAAATTCATTGTATCGAATTTAAGTAAAAGAATACATAGCAGATTTAAAAAAGCCCATACATATGTTGACTAATTATATATGTTACTCAAAAAAGGTTTAACAGGTTCTTCAAATAGTTTTTTAAGCTAAACATCGTCAGCGATTGTGTTTGTTTGTCATATCGACCACGGAATCAAAAAATAATTTCTGCAAAAGGGGAACAAATATTAGATTCAGAAAAGTATTCATACTTGAGCAAAACAATGCGTTTTTCTGATAGTATTCGAAGACATTTATGGAATTCAAAAGCACGAATAATGACTATAACCACTTTATCATCGGATCAAAAACTTTAAGTTTTGTGTTCAGTAAAATCTAAACGACAATATGCATACAGTATATATTGTTATCAGTGTGATCTCGCGAGATATCATTATTGAAAATGGAGATGATATAATAAATGCAAATAATTAAATGGCATATCGCGCAAATTCCAAAGCCAAATGGTTAATTTTTTTAAATCTCTTAATTTTATAGATTTCTCACTTTTCTACATCGCCGACAGGTATTAGTACAACAAGTTCTACGCCAACCCCACCTGCCACACCGTCAGACTTCGCATTCGTTCCATCTACAGCGTCACACACAGTCGCACCCGCGACCCGCTGAAATAAAATGGAAACATACAACACATATGAGATGCCTTTATTGGGAAACCAACTATGACGCTTCGGTGTTACATTTCTGAGTGTTCTTTAGTGCCGACAGTGCCCGAATGAAAGTTGCGACAATTTCTGTGAGCTATGGAGCTAGAAATTCAACTGATATAAAATGTTCCGAATGCGTCCCGATTTTATCCCGCAAGGGTCGGGTCAGTGTCTGTATAACGTAGACCAGTATTGAGAGTTTGTAACAGTGCGGTCACTGGCAACGTCGTTTATCAATCACAGAGCCGTAGTCAATTAAGTCGTTATTGCGTATTGAAAAGGTTATTGTATGGATAAAATGTATATACAATCGGCTCACAGAATACATGTGTCAAAATTTTGACAGGAGATAAATGTTGGAAGCTTTCGTGGTTAACACGTCAAAAAATTGTATATGAATGTTTGCCAAGCTAAACACATGAAAACCGCATGCTTAATATGTATACCGAATGTGTGATTTAAATTATTTCACGAATCAAATGATTTGTGTGAAATATTATCCCTATTCAATCGGTCAGTGCTTCGACCCAGTATTGCTATATTCCTTAATCGTCCCGCATTTTAACTGATGCAGGTGAATCTCCTGATAGTGTCCGGACCATACGCTCGTGTTCACCTCAATAAAACTTGGTACACCTTGGTGTCGGATGTGCTTAGCCACAAATGTCAACTGTATGCCCAGGTAAGCGTCCAGACAGCATCGCGAAAGCATCACAACACATTCCGATAGTGCCGATCTTTTTTAGTTTAACATAAGGACGCAATATTTCTACATATTGTGTCGTGCTTCTTCAAGTCGAATTTATTCAATTTTCGAAAGTGCAAAAAACATTTTCAAATAAAACAACTAAGATGCCCACACATTCGACTTTTTTTAACACTTTTACCTTCATGTTTGAGGGGACGTACGTTACAAATTACACGGCATCTTATGATGGTTAGCATCTGTTTATAGTTATTTAAAAACATAGCATTATGATATCAATTATAAAGATGATAAAGTGACTTTTAACAAGAAATGTTGAACTATAAGTTTGACAATATTACTTTATTATTTGTTTAAAGGCTGCTCTCTTTTCAGCCATATTAAGAGATATGTACTAGCGTTTTTCCTATTAATATGCTCTCTATATCTCGATTTTAATGGCTACGAAATTTCTTAGCGGGATGCCCTTATAAGAGCTCCAATACGAAAATTTTCAGTTAGTAACGTACAAATATGAATACAATTTTAATACAAAATAAATGTTAATCAGTTTTATACTAAAATGGCTTGAAAGTGAACGTCATTTAAAAAATAAACAAAAGTTAATTATGGAATAAAAAGGCAAAAAATATCTGTCTGGGCATGGGCGTCACCATCTTGACTAACACGTGATTACATTAAAAAGTTATTGTCATCTGTCATTATTAATATATTTATTATAGTGAACAACAGTATAAAACATCTATCAAGAGCAATTTTGTGTCACTGTTTGTACCAGCTCGTTTCGTCTCTACTTGAACGTAATATTGACAATGATTAAGCATTTCATGTTTTGGTCTTTATCAGTTTATTGTTGATGGAGTGTATTTATTAATAAATAAACATGCAATTTGAAACACATTGTTGTTTGTTCAATATCAAAAGAAAAACATAATCATTAAAAAATATATAATCCATATACTTATTTAACTTAATCTGGTTTCTTCTTTAATTGTGACAGAAGAAAATTGTACTTTTTAAAGTGTCTCGATATATTAAGTTATAATGATGCGTTCTACCAGTGTTGAAATTTTACACGAAAAGGCTTTAACCAGCCTATATACAAGTGCATGCAATTCTAAAAGCACATATGTCTATTTCATTTGCTCGATTTCCATTCAGTTTAACCAGAAGAGTAAATGGTTTTATATTCATGTTATAATCAAAATATCAACCCATAATGAATTCATGCTAATTTACCATTTTAAGATTCGATGCATATTGTGTTTGAAACGGAAAATACTAAACAGAAGTTATTTTTTACTATAATTTATTTTATTGTGGAAATATTTCAGGGTTTCTCTGTAACAAACGTCTTGATTTGTTCCTGAAAATGTATAATTGTTGTTTACAAAACTTTGAACAACGCTAATCTCTTATAAAAGCTTCATGGAAGTATAACAGGCTTCAATGTCGGTTTAATAAAATTCATAATCCACAAATGTTTAACGGAGTTATGTGTTTGACGAGTAAGTAAAATCTCTAATCATGGGTGGCGAATATTACAAAAAAAATTGTATGCATGCCATGTAGGAACAAAAACTACGTCAGTTAATTTATCAAATAACCCTAAATAATTGTTTACAGCTGCATATTTTTTTAACTTCTATGGAAATTTGAAATAGAGTGTGAACAAGTAAACATGAAACTGTATTCTCCAAAAAGGTGCTAAATTGAACTTTATTTCTGGTCAAAGCTTTAGAAATTGGCCGATCAAGCTAATCTATAGTCTTTATTTGTGTGTGTACTAGACTCAGATATACTGCTTGTTAAGCCATAAAGACACACTGTTTCGTTATTTTCTATCCTGTTCAGTATTTCCGTCTCAACAAATATGGTCGTAAAGTTTAATAGCCTTGAGGTCGTGATATTCATGTAAGTTACCATCTTTTGAAACGTAGCTTAATGGATGGTGTTCAGGTGTTACGGTACCATTAAGTGAAGTGACGACCAATATTTGACATGTTTTCGTACAAGTTATCAATGTATTTCACTTAATTTACTGTTAGATGACGTAAATAAAAACCGCAAGTGTTTATGAGCAGGGTGTATAAATAAGATTGCTTATCACCGCTTGTGTTTATTGGAGACCTTTAAGCAAATTAACAACTAACTTATTATTTGAAAACTATGCAGCTCGCAAGGTTAAGTGTTGTGTTGATTGTGTTTTTACTAATTGGAACATGCTGTGGTCAACAAGGAGGTATGTGCATATAAATTAGTGAAAATAGTAGAACTGTTAACAAATTAAATGCACACAACTGTGCCATTTACCGATGCTGACATTTGGAGATTTAGTTATTTGCAACGGTGACTTCAATGTTGAACATTGCATACATGCGATTCTAAATGATAAAGTCTAAATAATATGAATAATTCATTTAGTCTTTGAAAATAAATAAAAACATCACGAACGCAAAATACCTGCACGGCTATGGTTTATCATACAGTTTTAGGAGTATTGTCCAACGGGCTTCAGTTTAAAAGCCATTACCTTCAAATGTGTTGCTAAACGTACCGATTGCACACCTAACCGTGTTCTAACCTGTTTATTACAAATACGCATATTTTGTTTTACAATTTTTTTAACTTTGCGAATAAAATGTTTGTAAACGTTATTGCTATTTGCCAAACATACGCCAAAATGTGGTTACTAATGTACGTTCCCTGTGCATGTTTATTATGTTTTCATTCAAACCGGATAACTGATACATAAGATTTCATTAACACAAATGTTGTGTGATTCACGACTTATGATTAGAGATATAATATATCAACGGCTGCGGTTGGGACGTTGCTAATAACGTCATTTGCATACATGACGGTTTTGCTCGATCGTTTGACAGATACCAACCGGTATTCGGCACAATGGGAAGTAGACACCGATATAAGAAAACCGTTTGTGTATACCCGGAATTTTTAAATGCACATAAGTTAAAGTATTCAACGTTATATTTTTATCAATTATAATAAGGTATGTCATAAAACTATGCATCAACTTTTGTTAGCGTTTCATCTGTTTTCGGATAAATTCACTCAAACGGGTGATTGTAATAAATTTTAAAAGATGCTCTTTAGAAGGATGACATGCGTTGTGTCTTGAATACAAATAACCGAAAATGGGTAAGGGTTTGTTTAAAATTCAACTGTTTCACAATTGAGTTTTCATGCTCTCCACATACGCATACACATTACAAATACGCACCCACACACACGCGCGCACGCACACACACACGCGCACACATAGTACAATAGTACACATAGTTTGATTCATTTAAATCGTGAACTAATATAAATCACACTTTCTGTACAAATTAAGCGTGCGGTATTCATGTGTTTAGTTCGTCAACACTCATATACAACTTTTTGATCTGTTAACCACGAAAGCTTCCAACATTTTTTTCCTGACAATATTTTGACACATTTATTCTGTGAGCCGATTGTATATACATTTTAACCATCAATAATCTTTTCAGAACGCGATACCGACTTTAGTGACTACGACTCTGTGATTTGATAAACGACGTTGCCAGTGATCACACTGTTACACATTCTCAATACTGGTCTACGATATACAGACACTGACCCGACCCTTGCGGGATAAAATCGGGACGCATTCGGAACATTTATATCAGTTGAATTTCTAGCTCCATAGCTCAGAGAAATTGTCGCAACTTTCATTCGGGCACTGTCGGCACTAAAGAACAATCAGGAATGTAAAACCGAAGCATCATAGTTGGTTTTCCGATAAAGGCATCTCATATGTTTTGTATGTTTTCATTTTATTTCAGCGGCGTGCGACTGCGTGTTGTTCTGAAGATGGAACGAATGCCAAGTCTGACGTTGTGGTAGGTGGGGTTGGCGTAGAACATGTTGTACCAATACCAGTCAGCGATATAATGTACAAAAAATGAGAATTTTATTTATTGGCTGCAAAGGGTTGTAATTTAAATAATACAGTATTATCAAAATACAATTTTAATTTTGAAGATTAAGAGATTTAAAACATTTAATACCTTGACATTGGATTTTGTGCAATATGACATTTTAGAATTTTTCATTAATGCTGTCATCTCCGTTTCCAGTAATGATATTTCGCGAGATCACAATGATAACACTAAATACTCTGTGTATATTGTCATTTAGTTTTTACTGACCACAAAACTAGATGTAAGTTTTTGATCCGATGGAAAAGTGGTTATTGTCATTATTTGTGCTTTTGAATTTCTTCGAGCACTATCAGAAAAAACGCATTGTTTTGCTAACTTTGACATACTTTTCTAAATTTAATGTGTGTTTTTCTTTTGCAGAAATGATTCTTTGATTCCGTGGCGGATATGACATACGAACACAATCGCTGACGATGTTTAGCTAATAAAACAATTTGAAGAACGTGTTAAACTTTTTTTGAGCAACATATATAATTAGCCAAAATATCCATCGGATTTTTTTTATCTGCCGTGTATTCTTATACCTTAGCTAGATAAAATGAATATGATAATACGACATAACTTTAGAAAACAATGTGTCATCAACTCATATAAAATAACGTTCTAATTATGTATAAAAAACATTTACATTTTATGTTATTGTTATGAAAGTATTAATATTTCTAGGCGTGCCCATCAAGGTAGCTCGCATTGGTCTCATATGAGTTCATTCTTTGCATTCATATATGGGTCACAGTTGATTCCTATAATCTTCCATATCACATTTTACATGTTTAATGACAACTCAGGATCGTTTATGTTTGAAAAACAAATCCCACTGAGTGGTTATGCCAAAAAAATGACCATCCGGGAAGCCCCAGTTTATATATGGACCGCAGCCGAAGGTTCATATTCAGTTGTTTGCTGCATGGCTCTTCACATTTATTGGTAAGAATTGGGGTTCTCATCTTCTTATGATGAATTGAACATGTTTAATCTGTGTATCAACCATTTAAATGTCAACGATATTTAAAACAAACAACCAAACACAAACTGTATACACGCGGAGTAAGTAATAAGCAAGGAAACAACAACATTTTGAAATGGGTTTAATATGACATGTAAGATTTAAGTATTATATGTAAATACTAATTATTAAAAATACGTTTTTAAGAATTCGATATCGAATTCCAATAAAATGCTACCATATAGTGCAACTATGATATAACTTATCTGTGTTAACCAGAGCGGTGACGACGTGCGTCTATATGTTCTCTCTATCGTTATAAACAGTCATAAACCGGTGATGTAGATAAAGATGGATTCATTTATTTGATATTTATACAATGGTTCACCGTTTATTCCACGTACTTGCTACGAATGAATGGACGAAAGTCGGACACGCTCTAGTTCAGTGTATGTAAAGACACAGCATGCCTATACTTCATGTCAACAATTTATCTAACCGGAAAAACATATATATGTACGACTCTATCGTATCTTAAACGACTGGCGCTGTTGAGGTATCAACGGCTTCAAAAATATGCGAATGACAAGGTTGTCTGGATTTAACTAACAAATGGATGTAATATTTATCATTACAACAACAACAACAACAACAACATCAAGTACACTATAAGCTATATGCCCGTATTTATAAAAGTTTATTTCAAAGTATCGCATATTTCTTTTTTCATGAGTATCAAAACAGATAATAGGTAACAATACTTCATTATTTTTATAAGAAATTGCATTTTTATTATAAATTTTCAGTATATACAACTAAAAATAACACTTATTACTTTCAGTAGTTTATTTTTAAAACATTTAGTACAATAGCATTTTTACCCCTAATCACAACACAATTTAAGTTCATCAAATAACACATACAGCAAAAATGATCAAGTGATTTCTAAACTTATTACACAATCGTAAATATATTATTGGAATCTGAATAGCATACACCGTAGAATGAGAATCCGCGCATATTTATTGATATAACAACACAATGCCTCTACTCGTTTGGTAGAAGAGAGTCAATTTAAATAATCGTTGATGCTGCCTTGCAAAACGGGTATATTAAGATATACAACGTGCTGTTTAATCAATAATTTCACCTAGAGCATTGAACAGCATTTTACGTGACTAGCGTATGTTGGAAATGAAAATTGTCTTCATTCCGCACAAAATTTAACTTTACAATTTGAGGGTAATGTGTCTAGAAGATCAAAAATAAATACTTCCACACAATGAAACACTATATGAACTTTACTTGCACAACGGATCAATTTCGCATCGTAAAACGATTTAATCTTATCTACATACTATATTTCATATGTAAAACATGAATACATACAATAAAGTAACGCATTTATGGAACACAATGTCGAGTATCACGAACACTATAATAAGTTATCATTTTAATACTCTCATTTTTTTCGCACTCTTCCCTACCATCCACTTACACAGTTTACGCGCCTAATATCCTTTCTAGAGTTTCATTATTGCGAGGTATAAACTATCTTGGTCTAATAAGTCGATTTGCATACACTTCAATGATCATTCAAACAATATTGATCCGTCTAAGAATAGTATAGCTAGTATGTCATCATTTGTTTCCGTTGTATTCGTTAACGATTGAATCAAAAGAAGTACACACCCACTTCAAATGCCGCAAATTCCATTTTTTAATTACATTTAATAAAGACAGACTGACAGACAGACATAGTTTATTCAGACTTATACAATTGTACATTGTCTTAATACTAAAAATATACATCATATTCTGTCACGTGAATGCGAATAATAACATAACATTATATAACATAAAGTCAATACAAATTAACATAATATATGGTAAGAACACATACGTTCTATCGAGGGGTGGTGAAATATATTCTACAGTATTATTTAGGATTGTTTTTCTTACAACTATAGCTTCTTTAAAATATTTGCATACATTGGAAATTACTAATCTATCACAAGAAACTTATAAATGTGCGTATTCTATAGTATATGATTATAATTTGCAGTACACACTGATTATGGACGCCCATTTAAGTCTATACTATATTTGTATTATAATTAGACGTCTTTTAATTGAAGAATCACATGAAATCGAAAAAAAGTCGTTACTGATATGCCTAGGCGGAAAACACATTTTTTCCGTATTATATTAATAACATTTGTTTAATGGAAAAATGACGAATTTTTTTTTTAAATAGTTCCCTATATGTTTCCACTAGAAAGAGAACTACAAGACTGTTTAAACATATAATAAATTTTAATACATGTCATTTCAGTGTTCATCAAGCGCAGCATAAACACGAAGTTCAACTAAAAAACAGCTAGGCTTTAAGTTCTGGTTCAAGTTACAATAACACTCAATATGCAAAATGAAAAACAATCCTGAAATGTCTTTTTTGTTTTTTATGACATGTGACAATGTCTCAGTAGTTTTGGAACCAGCTTACAAACAGACACTGTCGCGATTACACTCAACGGATAACGGAACTGGTCGTATTGGTACCAACGAAATCTTAAAAACCAAAATATTTTTCATCGGAATCTCAGCTCAGCCATCAATTATGTAAGTTTTGCATGTCATTTTTTTTCAATAAAGATTGTGTTGCTTTAAGTTAAAAATATAAGGAGAGGAAAACATTGAGTATTGAGTTATTCATTTCAGAACACTATTTTACTTTTACTAAAAATCATCTGCCTTTTCATTTTATGTGGATGTTGCAGTGTATTTTTTAATTCATTCGTTTGTTTGCTCGGTTTTGTTGATTAATTCTAAAACGGTCATAGTTGTTATGTTCTTTTGTTTTGCCAGCAGCAGCCCCTACACATTTCGTTTTAATTGCATGGACGATATTCATAGAAATTGCAATATGATGCTGTAATATTGATGTATTAACATATAAGACATGCATTGGGTTCAATTTCATGAGTAAATGTCATAAAACAGCATGAATGTGTACATCCAATGTCGTAGGTGAAGAAAACCCGACAACGCAGTAGTTGTATTGAAAAACAATACGTTTCGCTAAACAATAATCGCATACAAACTAATTGATTGAAATTGATTTGAAACGGCGTAAAGGAAGTTTCAACGGTCGTCTTCAAGGCTTTCCTTGGTTAAAATGAGACATAAGTGTATTTCGACTTTAACGTAAAATGCAATGAAGAATCGAATATGTTGATTTATATTAAACCATATTGACACCATTATCGGTATATCATTACACACATCTCTGTGATAGGAAATTAATATATTTAAAAAAAAAAGATTTTCTGTTGCAGTTTCATATATAATAATAATTAATAAATGCATTTATATCGGTACCCGCTCGTCGTCTGAAAGTAGGGTTAACTTACCGAAATCCCAGTTATAAAACTTAATATTGTTTCGTATTCGTGTGAAAATTATTTAACGAATAACATCGGTCAGAATCAGTGTAGAAGTGTTTTTTTTATAACTTTTATTACAGCGATTGCACGTAGTATCATGGGGGACACCATATAGATAATAGCAATGTAAAGGTCTTGGGCTTTAGAGACTAAATACATGCTACGCAATCTTTTACCAGTATTATAAGTTTTGGACAACCATGTATGTCCTTTTTGTGTAAACTTTTCGAGGTTTGCGCCCATTTGTTTTAGTGTTCATTCAAAGCACGTAAATAAGAAAAAGTATTTAGAGATAACAATGTACAAACGAAAATCCGATTGATCAAAACATATAGCTTAATTTCGAAACAAACACACTTACTTAAATATAGCAAATGTGCTTTTATGAAGCGATATCACATATCGCCTCTTAAAATGTCTTTATTGTCATATTATTTTAATTTAAAAACCTTAACTAACGATAATTCAAATAGGTTTGTCCGTCTGGCATCCCAATCAGTAATTTCAGAATTTGGGAAAGTTCTCTCATATTCGTCAGATCGTGAATACTTTGGCAGTATCATATAAAAAGCATCATTTTATTCCTTAAACGTAGTCTCAAATGCCCTGTGATGGTAATTTATTTTAAGTGAGATGTTGGTATACAGCTTGGAGGCGCCAAACTGACAAACCGGTTAATAAAAGGCTTTTAAATGTTGTACTCACTTGAACGCCGAAACGAACAGCGTCTAATAATATTTGTTTATTGTAAATATACACACATGCGCATCATGTCAACGCATAAAGGATATTTTTTAAATGTTGAACCTTTGTACCTGGATGCTGTCTTGAGCTGGAATACACACATTAGAATACATATGTAGTCTGTTTTACCCTTGCATGTTTTCTGCATACTATTTGTTTATTATCTTAATGATGGTGAACAAAAACATTTTAAGGCGTAAATTGATTCGAACTGGCACGGTGTAAAAATGGTGTCATTGATCATATCCAAGCAAAGTTTAATTTTATTATAAACGAATAGTGTACAAGTACTGTAACAATAAGTTAAATTAGATCCGGCGGTTTAAAGTGCACAGAACAATAAGCGACACCCCTGTATCGTTTGTTTTTACTAATAATGTAAAAAAGGGGTCTTATGCATGTGCATAAAGTGTTATCCTAGGGATGCCCCTTTCCGCTTAAATTGATCTTTGCTAAGAAGATATTATTTTTTAACAAACAAACCATAAAAGCGGAAAGTGTCGTCCCAGATCCGCCTGTACGGACTTCACATGCTAATGTCGGACGACACTTTACGCACATGCATTAAACCGCTTTTCTACAGAGCGCGGCTCATTTAAAGAGTTTCATTTTCCACAATTACAATTGAGTGATTTCGAGTGTATGTTACACATGCAGTGGTACATGGATGTGCATAATTTAAGAATTGTTAAGGTTAACACAAAAGTTGGTTTATCTTCGCACTACTTTAACATGTGTTTTTGTAGATAAAAATGCTTACATAACACCGGACACTAAGGAACCGACACTAAAACTGTATGCATTACCTTGGTAGCTATCTTTTTATCATCGAAAATAGATAGGGAAGACATTCACTGTCCTGAATATCAAAATAGCTTACCTTCGCGCACTACTCATACCTCCGCGCACTAAGCATTTGGTTTATAAAAAACAACAAATATAAAATTCCGTTCATATATTACAATAGCATTCAGAATTATGTCCAGTTATATGTCCCTGTTTTATAACACATAGACGTTGCCAGATTGAATTAGATGTCTATGTGAAACGTTCGCTTGTTTATCCTTAAATAAAGTTCTTTGTACTGTAACATTAGCCAATGGTTAAGCTGCATTTATATCCGGCATGTTATATCCTGGTTAAACGTATACTGTTGAATATTAACCCGTAGTGGAAATATACGAATACTCTACTCACGCGAAAGTGTTTTTTTTTCTAGCCGCGTAATATATATTTAATGGCAGGTTGAGAGAATCGTCAATTCTGTGTTAGTGCTGGTAGTTTATAAAAATAATAGTTTAAATGCATGAGGGTTAACGAACAACTCGCTCATATGTGAGTTTTTCATATATGTTTATATGATGGTCATTAGCTGGTTATGGTTATCGGAGATACAGTCAAAGGATCCTGTTTTTTTAAAGGGGTATTGCATAAAAATCACAAAGACCCTGCCTGAAGATGTTTAAGTTTCGATTTTCAATAAACATATCACTATTTTATGTAAACTGTATATTCAATGCACTTGTCTACTTGGTAAATGAATGAACTATTGATATTCCGCCGTTATAACTGCGTTGATATATCACATGAACTACCCTGTTTCCTACGAAATATAACCACTACAAATATTTTTATATTACACATGTGTAATACACTTTTTAAGCGTTTTCATTGGCTTAGTTTTCGTTTATTGACCAATCGCATTTTGTTATTTTTCTGAAATGACGTTGCAACGTCAAATGACGTCACGAAATGTAAACAACATTCGATATTTATCATTATGTTTGCGTTAATATTTATTTAATTTGTTCATTTAAAAGCATGTGGTAAAAAAGATCTGACACTCGTTTTCATATCATACCATATTTTAT
Source organism: Dreissena polymorpha (assembly GCF_020536995.1). Taxonomy (NCBI): domain Eukaryota; kingdom Metazoa; phylum Mollusca; class Bivalvia; order Myida; family Dreissenidae; genus Dreissena; species Dreissena polymorpha. The sequence continues at coordinate 49,340,944 of NC_068364.1, read as the reverse complement.
TAAACTCGTCCAGGAAATTTGTTAGTAAGCTCGCCAAAGGCTCGCTTACTAACAAAATGTCTGTACTCGTTACGTGCGTGAAGTTAGCCTATTTAGCCTATTTAGCCTATTTAGTACATAGGTTGAAACAAACATCCTATTTAGCCTATTTAGCCAATTTAACAGCCTCTTCAGCCTTTTTAGCCTATTTTAGCCTATTTAGCCTATTTAGTAAATAGGTTGAAACATACATCCTATTTATCCTATTTAGCATATTTAGCCTATTTAACAGCATTTTCAGCCTGTTTAGCCTATTTGGTATATAGGTTGAAACACACATCCTATTTAGCCTATTTAGCCTATTTAACAGCCTTTTCAGCCTATTTAACCTATTTAGTACATAGATTGAAACATACATCCTATTTAGCCTATTTAGCCTATTTAGCCTATTTAGTACATAGGTTGAAACAAACATCCTATTTAGCCTATTTAGCCAATTTAACAGCCTCTTCAGCCTTTTTAGCCTATTTTAGCCTATTTAGCCTATTTAACAGCCTTTTTAGCCTATTTAGCCTATTTAGTACATAGGATGGAACATACATCCTATTTAGCCTATTTAGCCTATTTAGTACATAGGTTGAAACAAACATCCTATATAGCCTATTTAGCCAATTTAACAGCCTGTTTAGCCTATTTCAGCCTATTTAGCCTATTTAGTAAATAGGTTGAAACATACATCCTATTTAGCCTATTTAGCCTATTTAGCCTATTTAACAGCATTTTCAGCCTATTTAGCATATTTAGCCTATTTAGTATATAGGTTGAAGCATACATCCTATTTAGCCTATTAAGCCTATTTAACAGCCTTTCCAGCTTATTTAGCCTATTTAGCACTATTTAGTACATAGGTTAAAACATACATCCTATTTAGCCTATTTAGCCTATTTAACAGCATTTTCAGCCTATAGTTAACAGTATATTCAGCCTATTTAGCCTATTTAACAGCATTGTAATTATATGTTGTAGCCTATTTAGTACATACGTTGAAACATACATCCTATTTAGCCTATTTAGCATATTAAACAGCCTATATAGAAAGTTTAGTACATAGGTTGAAACATACATTGTATTTAGCCTATTTTGCCTATTTAACAGTCTTTTCAGCCTATTTAGCACATGCCTATTTAGCCTATTTAACATCCTTTTCAGCCGATTAAGCATATTTAGAACATAATATTGAAACAAACATCCTATTTAGCCTATTTAGCCAATTTAATAGCCTCTTCAGCCTTTTTAGCCTATTTAGTACATAGGTTGAAACATACATCCTATTTAGCCTCTTTTACAGCATTTTCAGCCTATTTAGCCTATTTAGTACATTAGTTGAAACATACATCCTATTTAGCCTATTTAGTCAATTTAAAAGCATCTTCAGCCTTTTTAGCCTATTTAGTAAAAAGGTTGAAACACATATCCTAATTAGCCAATTTAGCCTATTTAACAGCATTTTCAGCCTATTTAGCCTATTTGGAACATTAGTTGAAACATACATCCTATTTAGCCTATATAGCAGCATTTTCAGCCTATTTAGCCGATTAAGTACATAGGTTGAAAAATACGTTCTATTGAGCCTATTTAACAGTCTTTTCAGCCTATAAGTACATAGTTTAGCCTATTTAGACTATTTTACTGCCTTTTCAGCCTATTTAGCCTATATACATGTAGTAAATAGGTTGAACTATACACCCTATTTAGCCTATTTAACAGTCTTTTCAGCCTGTTTAGCCTATTTAGTAAAAAGGGTGAACAATAAATTCTATTTAGCCTATTTAGCCTATTTAACAGCATTTTCAACCTATTTAGCCTATTGAGTACATAGGTTTAAACATACACTCTATCAATCCTATTTAACAGCCTTTTCAGCCTATTTACTACATAGATTGAAATATACACCCTATTTAGCCTATTTAACAGCCTTTTCAGCCTATTTAGCCTATTCAGTACATAGGTTGAAATATACATTCTATTTAGTTTATTTAGCCTATTTAGCAGCATTTTCAGCCTATTTAGCATGTTAAGTACATAGGTTGAAAAATTCATCCTATTAATTTTATTTAACAGCCTTTTCAGCCTTTTTAGCCTATTTAGTACATAGGTTGAAACAATCAACATCCTTTTTAGCATATTTAACAGCCCTTTCAACCTATTTAGCTTATTTAGAACATAGGTTGAAAAATACATCCTATTTAGCCTTTTTTACAGAATTTTCAACATATAAGTCTATTTAGCCTATGCAGTACATAGGTCTTAATATACATCCCATTTAGCCTTTTTTACAGCCTTTTCAGCCTATTTAGCCTTAGTACATAGGTTCAAACATACATCATATTTAGCCTATTTGGCTTATTTCACAGCTTTTGCAGCCTAATTAGCCAAATTAGAAAGTTTAGAACGAAGGTTAAAAATTACATCCTATTTAGCATATTTAACAGCTTATTTAGCATATTTGGCAAGTTTAGTTCATAGGTAGAAATATACATCCTGTTTAGCCTATTTAGCCCATAGGTTGAAACATACATCCTATTTAGCAAATTTAAAAGCCTTTTCAGCCTATTTAGTACATATGTTGAACATAATATCCTATTTAGCCTATTGAACAGCCTTTTCAACCTATTTAGTACATAGGTTGAAACATACTCAGTACATCCTATTTAGCCTATTAAACCGCCTTTTCAGCCTATAAACTTATTTAGCCTTTTTAGTACAAAGGTTGAAACATATATTCTATTAAGCCTATTAAACAGCCTTTTCAGCATATGTAGCCTATTTGGTACAAAGGTTCAAACATACATCCTAGTTAGCCTATTTAGCTTATTTAACAGCCTTTTCATCCTATTTAGAAAGTTTAGTACAAAGGTTTTCAAAAATACATCCTATTCAGCCTAGCATTTTTAGCCTATTTACAAGTTTAGTACATACGTAGACATATACATCATGTTTAGCTTATTAAACATCCTATTTAGCCTTTTTAGCCTATTCAGTACATAGGTTGAAATATACATTCTATTTAGTCTATTTAGCCTATTTAGCAGCATTTTCAGCCTATTTAGCATGTTAAGTACATAGGTTGAAAAATACATCCTATTAATTTTATTTAACAGCCTTTTCAGCCTTTTGAGCCTATTTAGTACATAGGTTGAAACAATCAATATCCTTTTAAGCATATTTAACAGCCCTTTCAACCTATTTAGCTTATTTAGAACATAGGTTGAAAAATACATCCTATTCAGCCTTTTTTACAGAATTTTCAACATATAAGTCTATTTAGCCTATGCAGTACATAGGTCTTAATATACATCCCATTTAGCCTTTTTAACAGCCTTTTCAGCCTATTTAGCCTTAGTACATAGGTTCAAACATACATCATATTTAGCCTATTTGGCTTATTTCACAGCTTTTGCAGCCTAATTAGCCAAATTAGAAAGTTTAGAACAAAGGTTAAAAATTACATCCTATTTAGCATATTTAACAGCTTATTTAGCATATTTGGCAAGTTTAGTTCATAGGTAGAAATATACATCCTGTTTAGCCTATTTAGCCCATAGGTTGAAACATACATCCTATTTAGCAAATTTAAAAGCCTTTTCAGCCTATTTAGTACATATGTTGAACATAATATCCTATTTAGCCTATTGAACAGCCTTTTCAACCTATTTAGTACATAGGTTGAAACATACTCAGTACATCCTATTTAGCCTATTAAACCGCCTTTTCAGCCTATAAACCTATTTAGCCTTTTTAGTACAATGGTTGAAACATATATTCTATTAAGCCTATTAAACAGCCTTTTCAGCATATGTAGCCTATTTGGTACAAAGGTTCAAACATACATCCTAGTTAGCCTATTTAGCTTATTTAACAGCCTTTTCATCCTATTTAGAAAGTTTAGTAAAAAGGTTTTCAAAAATACATCCTATTCAGCCTAGCATTTTTAGCCTATTTACAAGTTTAGTACATACGTAGACATATACATCATGTTAAGCTTATTAAACATCCTATTTAGCCTTTTTAGCCTATTCAGTACATAGGTTGAAATATACATTCTATTTAGTCTATTTAGCCTATTTAGCAGCATTTTCAGCCTATTTAGCATGTTAAGTACATAGGTTGAAAAATACATCCTATTAATTTTATTTAACAGCCTTTTCAGCCTTTTGAGCCTATTTAGTACATAGGTTGAAACAATCAATATCCTTTTAAGCATATTTAACAGCCCTTTCAACCTATTTAGCTTATTTAGAACATAGGTTGAAAAATACATCCTATTCAGCCTTTTTTACAGAATTTTCAACATATAAGTCTATTTAGCCTATGCAGTACATAGGTCTTAATATACATCCCATTTAGCCTTTTTAACAGCCTTTTCAGCCTATTTAGCCTTAGTACATAGGTTCAAACATACATCATATTTAGCCTATTTGGCTTATTTCACAGCTTTTGCAGCCTAATTAGCCAAATTAGAAAGTTTAGAACAAAGGTTAAAAATTACATCCTATTTAGCATATTTAACAGCTTATTTAGCATATTTGGCAAGTTTAGTTCATAGGTAGAAATATACATCCTGTTTAGCCTATTTAGCCCATAGGTTGAAACATACATCCTATTTAGCAAATTTAAAAGCCTTTTCAGCCTATTTAGTACATATGTTGAACATAATATCCTATTTAGCCTATTGAACAGCCTTTTCAACCTATTTAGTACATAGGTTGAAACATACTCAGTACATCCTATTTAGCCTATTAAACCGCCTTTTCAGCCTATAAACCTATTAAGCCTTTTTAGTACAATGGTTGAAACATATATTCTATTAAGCCTATTAAACAGCCTTTTCAGCATATGTAGCCTATTTGGTACAAAGGTTCAAACATACATCCTAGTTAGCCTATTTAGCTTATTTAACAGCCTTTTCATCCTATTTAGAAAGTTTAGTACAAAGGTTTTCAAAAATACATCCTATTCAGCCTAGCATTTTTAGCCTATTTACAAGTTTAGTACATACGTAGACATATACATCATGTTTAGCTTATTAAACATCCTAGTTAGCCTATTTAGTCTGTTTAACAGCCTTTTCAGCCTATTCAGAAAGTTTAGAACAAAGATTAAAAAATACATCCTATTTAGCCTATTTAACAGCCTTTCAACCTTTTTAGAAAGTTTAGTACAAAGGTTAAAAATACATCTTATTTAGTATTTAACAGCTAATTTAGCCTATTTAGCAAGTTAAGTACACACGTACGCATAAACATCCTTTTTAGCCTATTTAGCTAGCCTATTCAACATCCTATTTAGCCTTTTTAGTCTATTTAACAGCCTTTTCAGCCTATTTAGAAAGTTTAGTACAAAGGTTTAAACATACATCCTATTTAGCCTATTTAATAGCCTTTTCAGCCTATTAAGCCTCTCTAGAAAGTAAGTACAAAGGTTAAAAAATACATCCTATTTAGCCTTTTTTAGCAATTTTAGTAAATACGTAGACACATACATCCTATTTAACAGCCTATTTAGCAAGTTAAGTACATACGTAGACACATACATCCTATGTAGCATATTTAACAACCTATTTAGCAATTTTAGTAAACACGTAGACACATACATCCTTTTTGACAGCCTTTTTAGCAAGATTAGTACATACGTAGACACATACATCGTATAAAGCCTATTTAGCCTTTTAACAGCATGTTTAGCAAGTAAAGTACATACGTAGACACATTCATCCTATTTAGCCTATTTAACAGCCTTTTCAGCCTATTTAGAAAGTTTAGTACAAAGATTAAAAATACATCCTTTTTAGCCTATTTAACAGTCTTTTAAGCAAGTTAAGTACATATGTAGATAAACATCCTTTTTAGCCTATTTATCCTATTTAACATCATATTTAAACCCATTTAGACTATTTAACAGCCTTTTCGGCCCATTTAGAAAGTTAAGTACAAAGGTTAAAACATACATCATATTTAGCCTATTTAACAGCCTATTTAGCCTATTTAGCAAGTTTAGTACATAGGTAGACATAAACATCCTATGTAGCCAATTTTACAGCCTATTTAGAAAATATGTAGACACATAAATCCTTATTAACTCATACATCCTACTTAGCATATTCAGCCTATTTAACAGCCAATTCAGAAAGCTTAGTACATATGTAGACGCATACATCCAATTAAGCCCATTTAACAGGTTATTGAGCCTATTTAGCAAGTTTAGTACATACGTAGACATATTTATCTTTCTTAGCCTATTTAACAGCATATTTAGCCTTTTCAGCAAGTAAAGTACATACGTAGGCACATGCATCCTTTTTAGCCTATTTAACAGCCTTTTTATCATAATTAGCAAAGTTAGTTCATAAGTTGACACATAAATCCTATTTAGCCTATTTAGCAAGTTTAGAACATACATGAATGTAGACTCATACATCCTAATTAGAATATTTAGCCTATTTAACAGCCAATTTAGCAAGCTTAGTACAAACGTAGACGCACACATTCAATTTAGCCCATTTAACAGGCTATTTAGCGTATTTAGCAAGTTTCATACATACGTAGACACATACATCCTATTTAATAGCGTATTTAGCTTATTTAGCAGGTTTTGTACATATATAGACACATTCATCATATTTAGCATTTTTTTCCTTTTGAACAGCCTATTTAGCTTCTTAAGCATGTTAAGTACATATGTTAAAACATAAATCATATTGAGCCTATTTAGCTTATTTAACAGCCTTTTCAGGCTTATTATCCTATTTTTTAAGTTAAGTACATAGTTTCATACATGCATCCCATTTAGGCTATGTATTAGCCTTTTTAAGCCGTTTAGTATACTAGTATTTAGCAAGGTAAGTATAATGGTTAATGCAGGCATCATATTAAGTATATTTAATGACCTTTTCAATCTTTTTAGACTATAGAAAGTTTAGTACAAAGGTTTTCTCATACAGCATGAGTGGCATATATATTAATCGTTATTGAGCATATTTAGTAAGTTCAGTAAATAGAGTCAAACATACATCGCATCTGGCTTATTGTACATCCATTTCAGCCTATTTACCACGCGTAGTACATAGGTTGAAACGTACAACCTATTAAGCCTATTAAACAGTCTTTCAGACTATTTATCATGTTAAGTATATAGGTTCAAACATACATCCTAGTTAGCCTATTGAAATGCTTATTTATCAATCTTTTCTGCTTATTTAGAAAGTTTAGTACATATGTTGAAAAATACATCATAACAAGTCTATTTAGCCTATTTTAAAGCCTTTGCAGCCCATTTAGCAAGTGTAGTACATAAGTGCAAACATACAACATTTAAAGCCTATTTACACAGCTTTTAAACCTATTAAGCAAGTTTAAAGTATGGTTATTACATACTGGGCACGTGTTTTTCCCAGTGTACACCAGTCCCCCACACACACCATCCACGCCACAAACAGATGGAGACTTAATCAAAATTAAATGTCATCTTTGTAAAAATTAAAATATCTTCAATTAAAACTTAAGTACATAGGAATTGACACTGTATTACTACATTTGTCCAAACATTTGCAGTGTAGTAAGTTTATTATTTAGGAGTACATGGACACAATATTTGTAATTACACTATGCGACTACAGGTGGGGAAAGTCTATGAACACGCGCATGTGAATGAAATGAAGTCAATACAAAAAGTTAAGTTTTGTAGTAACATTTGTGCTTTCTTAATGTATTATTGATTGTTATTCACGTAAAATAATATGGTAGTTGCAGCTAGAATATCAGCAGAAGTTGTAGCAAAAAATGCGATCATGGTGATAGTGTAGTATTATAGTTGATTGTGGTGTTCTTGGTGTTCATGCTGTTAAAAGAATTTTTTATTTAAATGTTTGTATTGCTTTTCGTGTGTTTGGGTTTATAATACAATTGTTGATGTTGATGTATTTAAAAACAACATCAAAACCATTTGATGAAAACAATTAAAATATGTACGGGAAGGATACACAAAAAACAAATTCCATATGCTTGACAATTGAATACACCTTTTAATTGAACTTCATTTAAATTAGATACTAATTATTAGTCATCATTATACATTTTTACTTTCACAACATCACAACAAAAGACGTCCTAATGGGCTTTTGTCCAAAGGGGCAAATGTCCTAGGGGGCTAATGTCCTATAGGGCTTTTGTCATAGGGGCTTTTGTCCTAGGGGCTAATGTCCGAGAGGGCTAATGTCCTACACTCAGATGATTGTATGTGTTAAACATTGATTGGCGTATACTGTTAAGTTGGGTTTCGCATCTAACTGTTGGAACAAATGTAAAAACGATCGTCCGGGTTGTCAATATAACGTTTGAACGAATGTCCGGGTTGTAAAAACAATGTTGGTACGAATATTCGCCTTGTGAACATTAGCGTAGGAACGATTCTGTGGGAACGAAAGTCCGGATACCAGTTTTCACTGTGCGATACATTTTATTTGAGACTTAAATCAAATACTAACAGACGAATGTTCGTTGTATATTGTATAATTATTTCAGAATTTCAATGACAATGGTATGCAAATGTAGGCACATCTGGTGCGGGAGTATGATGTCGCTATTTTTACTGATAACAATCATAAGAACAAAGGCAGCGCGGTATAAAGAGCAGCATCGCGCAAACATGCGGCATGGTCAGGTCGGACCTCAAAGACCTCGTGAAGAGGCCGGTAGGACCTGTAAATAAACTCTGATACACACACGCTCGTTGACAACCGTCGTTGCGTCATGCTATTATGTAAACTGATATGATTGATAAGAACACAGGCATTGCGGTATGAAGAGCAGCGGGGCGCATCCTTAATGGTAACCGTCGCTGTGTCAAGGGACCAACACAAACACTGTGATTGTATAGGTCCCTGCTGCGTCCTACTATTTACAGCTAGTGGGATCACTAAAATTACATTGAAATATAAAGAAATGTACCCAAACGTATTTTTGAAATTATGTTGTACTTCGTACTTTCAAATGCATGACATACTAATATTACTTTTACCAACACAAAATTTAAACAATCAAATTTATCTTGTGTGCTTGACTACAAATATTTAACGAAGTTGTGTCATGAAACCCTCAATTTATAAAAAGTATTTATACTATTTAGTATTTGCTTCTCTATTGATATTATCTGAGTTACCATTTGCACTTATAAATAAAATCATAATTCAATAACATTTATTAATAATGAAATGATTTAATTAACTTTTGGTTGCAATATTTCAAATCCAAATTTGTGTTTATTATCCGGAAAAATGATAATATTAAGGAATTCATAAATTATATATAAATCATTAATGTTTTTTTACATAAGTATAAAATACATATATCCTTCTAAGCCTATTTAGCCTATTTAACAGCCTTCTCAGCCTGTTTAGCATATTTTACAATTTTCTTTAATAATACTTTTAATAATTTTAAACTACATACTACTCAGCCTGTTTAAATTATTATGCAGGTTTATTAAATATGTTGAAATATATATGATATTAAGCATATTTAGTAGAGTAGACTTTTTCATTCTAATAAGCGTATTAAGCAAGTTTTTTTAGAAACGGTTGTAACATTCATCCTTGATTAAAAAAGGCTGAAATGGCCGCTAAATAGGCTAAATATGCCAAATCTGATGCAGTTTTAGGCCTTTTAGAAAGTTTATTATAAATGTTGAAACATATATCATATTTAGCCTATTCAGCAAGTTTATTTAATATTTCGAAACATACATTCTGTATAGCATATTTATCAGCTTGTTAAGCCCGTTAGCATATTAAGCAAGTTTATTAAAGACGTTAAAATGCATTTTATTTAGCATTTTGAGCTTATTTAGAATAATATTTAGCATATTCAGCAAGTGTATGAAATAGAATGAAATATACAACCCATTTAGCGTTCAAGCATATATAGCGTCCTATGTATTCTGTTCTGCAAGTTAATTAAATAGGCCGAACCATACATCATATTTAGCCTTTAAACAGTCATTGAAGCCTATGAAGCCTTTTAAGCTTGTATGTCTAACAGATTCAGCACATTTAGCCTATTTAACAGCCTATTTAATATAGTTAAAATGGTATCCGGAGAAGCGCCCCCCCCCCCCCGGAGAACTGCCTCCCGGAGAACTGTCCCCTTATTTTAAAGGTGGCGGAGAGATGCCCCCCCCCCCCATCAAATCGGTAGGGGCGGAGAACTGCCCCCCTGTCAGAATTTAGAAGGCGGATATCTGCCCCCCCCCCATCAAATCTGTAGGGGCGGAGAACTGCCCCCCGGTATCATATTAGTTATTAGTTACGTAGTGAAAACAATATTTAGGCAGGCAGAGAACTTGTTACCGTTAACGATAAGCACCGCGATCTTTTAATTGGTAGACCGGAGCGACCTTTATTGTTAAGAACTTGTTAGCTTTGAATAAAGCCGCATACGGGTTTATTATATTGAACCGTCCAAATCCGTAATTGGCGAAAACAAACAAATAAATTATTGTTTTCAGCTTGCATAAGGATGGATTAAATTGCATGCTAATTGTTTGTTTTAATTACGGGGAAAATATCAAATAATTCAACCGCGAAAACTTTTTATTAGCAAAAAGTGATTTGTTTTTCTTTGTTCACATAGACGAAAATCACGTGATTATCAAGATGGCGACGTCCATGCCGAGGCAGGTATTTTTTGCCGTTTTATAACTTTTATTACTTGTACAACTTTATATTACTTTTGAAATTTCACTCAATTTCCAGACATAATAGCAAGAAAGTTACTGGCGTTATTGTAATTATAATACTCGCTTTATATATCGCCGCGAAATTTCTTAAATTAGGGGGCACTTCTCCGGGTCATCAATTCTGACAGGGGGGCATTTCTCCGCCCCTTATTAATCAGCAGGGGTGCAGTTCTCCGCCCTATAAAAAACAGTGAGGGGGCAGTTCTCCGCCCAGTGAAAAATCTTTTGGGGGGCAGTTCTCCGGGGGGGGGGCACTTCTCCTAGAGCCAGTTAAAATAGTTAGAAAGTTAAAAGAAGGATTTAAATATAGCAATATTAGCAAGTTTATAAAATTTGTTACAACATGCATTTTAAACACATGTAATCTATTTCGCAGCATATTTGGCAAGTTTAAAAATTATGGAAAAATACAGCCAATTTAGCCTTTATAGCAGCCTATAACAGATAATTAAGCATAATTAACACGTTACATAAATTGAATTAAAATACAGCCTATTTAGTCTATTTAACAAGTTTATTAAACAAATCCTATTTAGCTTTTTAAACCTTTTATCAGCCTATGTATCAATTATATAAAATACGATACAATATATAGCATATTTGGCACATCAATCCTTTTAAGATGCTTAAAAATGTTATTAAGCACATTTATTATGTAATAAACACGATTAACCGAGAGTCGTTTTAGCCTTTTGAGAAAGTTTAATTTATAGGTTAAAACATACATCCCATTAAGCATATTTACCAAGTTTATAAAATATGATAAAATATAAAGGTTATGCAATACATCTAGCCTGTTTATCAGCATATTAAATATAATGACCACATACAGCACTAAATACTAGGTATTAAATACTGCATATTAGGTATTTTGTTAATAAATTTGAAATGTACATCTTATTTTGCACATTTTACATTTTCAGCAGATACATAAGCAAGTTAAAATATTTTAAAATATACAGCTTTTTTATTTAGCTTATTTGAGATAGTATTCATCTTTAAATCTAACATCAGACCGTGTATTTATGTCTAGACAAAGACGTACTCAAAGCTGTACTTGTAAAGACGGATTGTAGGACAAACGGCAACCGGGAAATTGGAACCCAGTGTTTTTTGCATACCCGGACAGTCGGCACCCTGTTAATTTGTTGACCTGGACAATAGGCACCCGATTAAATTGTAAACCCGGACAAACGGCACCCGATTTAATACTAAGAAGCAGTTAATGTTGTTTTTTACCAATAAAGACACTTGACTTAATATGGCTTTGTAGGGAAAGAAAATCCCGTCAACACCTTATCGTACTGATTAGTCTAATCCGCTGAATGGTTGTAAAAAAAAAGATCGCTAATGTTTAATATAAATAATACCTGACGGACAATGCGATAGAAAAGTACTATCTTCATGTATTGTGGTGTTTTCAAATTATATATTGTATACATATATTGGGTCAATCACATTTTTTACTAAACCAATTAGCGGTTTAGACTAATTAGTTAAACAAGGTGCTGACGGGCTAAATCGATTGTCTTTAATCGGGTGCCGTTTGTTCGGGTTTACAATTAAATCGGGAGCCGATTGTCCGGGTCGATATATTAACAGAGTGCCGACTGTCCGAGTATGCAAGAAAACACTGGGTGACGATTGTCCGGTTGCCATTTCTGGAAATCGTAAAAACGTTTATTCGGTCTTAAATATTACGAATGTTCGGTTTCATATTGCTTCAGAGACACATATTTTATTAATCTATTATGTATAAGTTTATAAAAAAAAAATTTAAACAATCTTTTTTTAAGGTTTATTAATGTTAGAAATGTGTTGCGCGTGTCAAAAATGCACGTGTATTGGAAATACACGCTGAAAACGCGTGATAGCGCCAGACACGGAGCGTGTATTGACCTCTCATCTAAAGTCCGTGCGCCAGATAACAGAGTGCGGCGGATGACCTCCCGGAATTTTCTCTCGATGTAACCATTCTATTTTGTTAATACAATGTAGATAGATCTTCGGACACATCTGGAGCGGCAGCGGGAGCGTGTTGTGTAATGTTTATTGATATTAAGGATAAGAACAAAGGCAGGGCGGCATAAAGAGCAGCGGGATGCATCCTACTTGGGAACCGTCGCTACGTCCTGATATTCATTGCTAGTTGGAGCACTGAAACGACAATAAGATATTACGTTATAAAGAAATTTACACGTTAATACTTAAAAATGCAAAATACTTTAAAATAATCGAAATTATAATTACGTTCACAAACTTAAAGATCGATTAAAATAATATATTTAAATAATAAAACTGAATTTCTTGATAATAAAAGTGAACACAATTCTGCATTGATTTTATCTGAGTAAAATTGGCACTTATAAATAGAATAATTATACAAGTAGTTTTATCCTTAATGAAATTATAACATTCACTTATGTAAGAAAGGTTTTAAGTAAAATTTGGCGACCCATTTATTCATGATCGGAATGATACATATCCATGTCTGATGTTTTGACAGGGCGGACAGTCGCTCCTACATTATTTTGCCAACCCGGACAATCGCTCCTACATCATTTTGTCAACCCGGACAATCGCTCCTACATTATTTTGACTCCACGGCAAAACATATTATTCGCCGATCAATTGCTAACACCTATAATTAACCAACAATTAAAATTGCCAACCTGTTAACCTATGTCTTTATTTTCGCTTTCTCTTTAAGACATATCCTCGGCGAATTAGTAACACTGAAAAAAATATGATTTTAATTATTATTTTAATGTGATTATTTTCCTAAGGAATTAACGATTATTTATCATCTACATAGCTATGTTATACTTATCTTTGTAAATAATCTTATTGAATGTATTGAGTTGTTTCATTTATGATCTCATGTGTGTGTATATACTCGATTGTACTTCCTTGCTTGTATTATATGTTATGCTCTTCATGAATGGAGGAAAATAAAAGTCTATCCATCAAAGTAAGCCGATTCAACATGAGCCGATCAATTTGATTTTAATTAATTAATTTACTTATTAACAAACTATGTTACAGCTTGTCGATTCGGTAAATATAAGGTAGTTATAAGGGCACTTCGGACAATGGTTCCTACATTATTTCTATCAGGGACATTCGTTCCTACAATACATTTATTGGAATAAGTGCCATTTTGCGAATGGAATAAATATAAAAACCGCATTTAATCAATAATTGCTATATCAACAATGGTAGTATCAATCGATAATGACCACTTTCACACCTTTGATGTGCGAACCGTGCATAAAGATTACAGACTGGCGTCACATTAAAGGGGCCTTTTCACAGATTTTGGCATGGTTTGAAGTTTGTCATTAAATGTTTTATATTGATAAATGTAAACATTAAATTTAAAAAGCTCAAGTAAAAAATCAAAAATAAAATTTAAGAAAGGAAAAAAAAGTAGCCCGCAGCAGGACTCGAAGTAAAAAAAGCATTAGCCAACTAAGCTATCCTGCCAAGGATACATAAGATACGTATTTTATACCTTGTATCTTCGTAGTTTCACAAATTTAAACGACAACAACAGAACACTCCAAATTATTCAATCGCTTCGCGTTGCAACGCTTTATAATTTTTAGGTTTTTAAATCGTCAAAAGATGCATATAATGGCTATATTAGACCATGGCAAATGTTCAGTAATACTGTTTCTTCACAAATATCATAATTAATCCGAAAATTTGCGAATCTGGAACAACTTTTCTCAATTTTGTCAATTTACCGCACCGTTCAAAGATCCCTTTAAAGTGAAATAAGGTTAGTAAACAATTGGCTAGTTCATTTTTTTTACATTTGACCCATTGATTGATACGACACTGCACGATTTCTTAATCGGCATTTCTATGATTATTAAAATAGTGTGTTAAAGTGATACTGAACGATTTTTGTATGTGTTGAATTGTAATATATTGATAAAATGTTACATGTATATGTTACAATAACACACAATAAACAAGAAAAATTATACATTGAAGACGAAATTCATAAAATGCAACATGCTGGCGAATTTGAATGTACAGACATTTTCGATTTCAGAATTAAATATCTGGCATTCAGTATTTGGCATTTTTCGACACAAGTTGGCAATTGTAATTGTCGGTTAATCATAGGTGTTAGCCTTTGATCGGCGTACACTACGTTTTGCCGTGGAGTCAAAATAATGTAGGTGCGACTGTCCGGGTTGACAAAATAATGTAGGAGCGACTGTCCGGGTTGGCAAAATAATGTAGGAGCGACTGTCCGCCCTGTCAAAACATCGTAGGAGCGACTGTCCGCCCTGTCAAAACATCGTAGGAGCGACTGTCCGCCCTGTCAAAAGATCGAAGGAGCGACTGTTCGCCCTGTCAAATTTAGCGTAGGAGCGATTGTCCGTAGGAGCGATTGTCCGGATACCATGTCGGATTACTAAATTATGCAGTATTTCAGTATTTTATTATAGAAAAAAGAAATCTGGTTTAATTTGTACTAAAACAACTTAATACTGACCTCAAACACTTTCTTGTTGTACTGACATATGTTCTGTAAAAAACATGTTGTCTTCCTGTACCTATGAAGTTTCATGATCCTAGGCGTAAGTGTTCTTGAGTTATCATCCGGAAACCATCTGGTGGGGACGTAGACCCCACGACACCAGTACATAATATGATCTGCAAATTTTCTCTTAAACTACATCCAAGAACGAGTCACTGTGGCATTAACCTTGGACCTAGTGACATCAAAATCAATAGGAGTCATCCGCCAGTCATAATCAATGTACCTATGAAGTTTCATGATCCTAGGCGTTAGCGTTATTGAGTTATCATCCGGAAACCATCAGGTGGACGGACCGACCGACCGATCGACAGACCGACCGACCGACCGACGGACAGACGGACGGACCGACCGACCGACCGACATGTGCAAAACAATATACCCCCTCTTCTTCGATGGGGCATAATTAGACAGAGATTTCACTTTATATTAATTAAAATCAGCAGCCAATTGTATAAATATGGATAACTTTAGCCAATCCAAAAGATAACCTTTGGTTAACTTTATCCGTTTTTGGATATGTTATCCAACGTGGTTATCCTATTGTATAAAAATGCAAGTCGCATTGGATATCTTTATCCGATTTGGTTAAAGTTAGCCAAACATAAAAAACCCACAATGCATATTTAATCTGGTTCCGGTCAAGACGGTTTCGCGGAAAGTGTCATTTCAGACGACAACAAAATGGCTGAAACGCTTTCGCTTCGTAAAAAACGTTCAGTTAACTTTTCCCATGAGGAAACTGCTCTAATCCGTGAAGGTGTTATGAAATTTGACAAAGTTTTGACAAAGAAATTTTCAAGCGGCTCAACACCAGTCACCAAGAAAATTCAAGATGGGGCGTGGGCCGAAATAACGGAAAAAGTGAATTCCGTCGGTCGTGCGTGTCGCACGATTGACGACGTGAAAGGTATGCGAACGCCAACATTGATATTTTTCGGCCATTCGTTAATATGAGATATGTAAATATATGTATTTATTAATACTTAACTGATGTATTTAGGTGTTAGTATTCCACATGCCGAAGTCGAAGAACAACGTCCGTGCGCATGTAATCATAGCGCCGTTTGAAACGCAATATGAATCCGTATACAATTTCTAGAGACTAATATATAGAGATTATGCATAATTACAAAAATTTATAGAGCTTATTGTCATTCCTTCAATTTCAGAAATGAACAATTAGCATTTTCCGTAAATATCTGACAAGTTTCAAATTGCGCGAGTGACTGATTGTAATATGTTGCCGAGATAGAATAAGACACAATTATGTAATCAGTAATTTTATTGTGTGTTATTTATTTAGAAAAATATCGGAAAATGGTCTCGAAGGCCAGAGAGTCGCTTACGATGGAGCGAAAAAACGCCCGGCAGACGGGTGGCGGACAACCGATGAAAGCCGCAGACACGGTAACGATGTCAATCATTGAAACAATGAAGGAAACGCCGTCCTTCAGTGGGATTCCGGGTGCTTCTCAATCCGAAACCACCATCGGTATGTGACCACCCGCGTACTTAATTATTAAAAAAAAATAACTATATTGATTATGAAAGCTCCACTGCAATTGTACCTAATTTATAAATACAACACAATCAGATTATACCTAAATCATAAACCACTGAAAAGAATTACACTGTCGAGTGCGTAATTTTTCTGTGCCAGCTACATACATGTATCTAACTATTCTTACCTTTCATTAAATATATTCACATAATTCCATTTTAATCCATACATATTTTTATTCTCGTTAGGTGCAGTGCGCAGCGCAACAGGATTTGTTGAGCTGCTCCAACTGGATGGTAATTAAATCCAATTTATTATAATTTCCTTTGCAAGAAACAAAACACATTCCATGTGCCTCCATGTCGCTTAAAAATCACACTGTCACCGATAAACATTACACGCTTCTATGCATAGAATTTTCTAGATTGTGTAGTCTTTTAGAAGAGTTCATTTTTTTCGTAGGTTAATTGATACTAAAATAATCAATACTATGTACGCAAATGCCTTTAATGATTAGCGAGAAATTGGCATTATAATCGTACTATTAATATTCTTTCTTGCAAGTATGCTTATAATCTGAGAAATCATGCGTTTGTTTATAAAAGTGTTACATGCTCTTGTATGTGACATCTCCACGACTCCGACATTGGCGTAGGTCAGTTTGCCAAGGCAAATGAGGCTAATTAAGGAGAATACATAATATTGTTACTTTTAATAGTATTTAAATATGTATAAATCATTTTTTATATATATTTCAATGATGTTCATGTATTTACATTTTAGACTTCCTCAACTTTGCTGACGATATTCGTCCATTCGACGATGATGAAACAGTAAATGGTAAGTTATATTGTTACTTTTACTTTTTTAAATACATGACTTTGTAATAGCAACATGTCAAGGAAAGTTAGATAGCTTGTCATTAATGTTCACTTTCATCCAACAATGATAATCAATTAATATGGAGCATTAAGAAAAACACACAAATGACATTACATAACAATTTATCACTCAATAAATCAAGTATTATTTATTTATTGTTGTACATGCATCAAAACATGGCTTTAACAATAGTAATAATTTACTTACACATTTATACAAAACAAAATTTAACATTTTGAAATCAGTGATTTTGTTTGCCCAAAATTACAGCCTTTTACAAAATGTTTCCCAAATGCAAAAAGTTAAAAAAAAGGTTGTTTTTTTAACAGCAAAAAGTAACTTTTTTTCCAATTGTTGATCCACAGTCACAATTTTTTATTGCACTGATTTGTTTCAAGCTTTAAAAAAAATAAGTTGCACAGCTTGACTACCAACTTTTGAAATTGAGTTGCCCAGGCCAAAATCTACTTGCCCCGGGCTCCATCCCTGATGCAGTTATAAATAATTGATATACTGTTGCTCTTAATCATATTGACTATATATGTTTAAAAAAATCACAGGAAACTATAATAAGTTAATAATGTTTTCTAAATTATTAATAAATGATTTCATTTTTTTTCCAGAAACATCAAAAGACAGCAGTGCAGATCAAGGTAAATAGCATAATTGGCAATCAAGAAACGCCTATTGACCACACTTATGAAGTTAATAAGATAAGTTAAATGCATTAAATTAAAGTGTTTTATTCCATAGAAAATATTGAAACTTAACATTGTAAATAAGTATTTAACAAGATGTAAAATAAATATCTGCATTTCAGTTCTTAGTGTGCCTGTTCCTGTGAATAATAAGGAAATTAAACCAAGCAGGAATCCAGCTGTTGGTAAAAGGTATATCCTAATTTTTTTCTCATTTGTTACATATTCAAACTTTGTGTAATAATTTCATTTATTTAATAAATTTAATAATATCATTAAGGAAATCAAATTTAAATGGAAAAACTCTTAGACCTTACTTAGATTTAAAAATCAACATAATAACTGCAGATGTATGACATAATAAATAAGATTTTGTTATTAAGTTATAATAACTTATTATTTATAAATGTTTATGGTAAAAAATGCTACAAAGCACTTTCCTATAAATCAGGAAAGAGCAGACCCTGAGGGAACTGCAGATGGCATATTATGCTGGAGCCATTGCAGTTCAACAGGAAAAGTTGCTCCTTATGAAATCCCAGAGAGAGTTTTTTGAGGAGGGAAAGCTCATGATGGCATTTGCCAAAGACAAACTGTAAAAGAATGTCATAAAACAACATTTTTTATCATTTTGAAAAAAAAAATTCTAAAAATGATAATAAATGATACAAATTACATTTGTAGCCGGGGTTTGTGTAAACAACACAATGGGTTTTAAGTTCCAAGTTTTTACTATATGTGAATGATGGTCAGTGTCCAAGACTTAGTGTAGAAAGTGGCAATTGAAAATAGCCAACTACAACATCTACCTCTTGCAAGGTTTTACATACAAGTGACTTAACATTTAGTTACTATTTAAAATTATATGGATGAACATGAAATCATCTCACAATAAACACAAAAATGTAAATAAAGTAAGTTAGAGAGTAGACACTCAGTTGTAGACAGTGTTTACAAGGTGCATGAGAAAATTCCTGACCTATATTTAAATACATCTGTTCAATCAGCTGATGGCTGACCTAGTTGTCAGTTAAATGTAAACATAATGGATCTCTATAATTATGCACAGGGAAAATAATCAAAATTATTAAACTATATATTTATGAACACACATTTTAAAGACTTGTTTTGTCTTTATCAGATGTAAATGAACACACATTTTATAGACTTGTTTTGTCTTTATCAGATGTAAATGAACACACATTTTATAGACTTGTTTTGTCTTTATCAGATGTAAATGAACACACATTTTTAAGACTTGTTTTGTCTATGTCCGTACATCAGTCTGAATACTATTACGCCATACATAGATCAAGTCACCCATGGTGCCTTGTAATGTCCGTCCGTCTTCATCTGCAATTAATGTTATTTATTGATGATTAGTTTTATTACTCATTATTATTGTTATTAATATTGTTATAAATATTATTATTTATTTATGTTATAAATGGTTTTTTAATATTCAATATTATTATTAATATTATAATTATTGTGCATTGCTTATTAATGTAATGCTTTTGTTCATTTTTAAGCTAGATTTAAACAGCCTTTTACTTGCTAAGTAAAATATTTTTAACAAATTTATTGCACATAGTCATAACATTTGTTTCATGTATTCTTAGCATTGAATGAATTATTTTCAAACCTGAAATAGTTTGCAGTTATTGCATCCCTGATAGCCTGCCCGTCAGGGTTACCCTCAAGCTGGACAAGTGGTGGAGGTTGAGGGTCTTCTTCCTCTGGGAATGCCTCCCTCTCACCCCATGCCTTAGCGAGATTGTGCAATACTACACATGCCAGAATTATTTTTGTTACCTTGCCCGGCTTCATTCGTACCTTAATGTTTAAAGAACATTATTAAACATTTTTAAATTAAAATAAGTTAATTTAGTGCATATTTTTAGATATTTCATGATATTAAACATAAATGTTTTAGTGCTTATTAACACATTAATACTTAATTAATACCTCTCCATGAAGGACATGAAACCTCCGCTTCAGTACACCGAATGCTCTTTCGATAACATTTCTTGTCTTTGCATGTGCGTCATTGAACATCTGTTGCTGTGGGGATCCTGGTGTAAATATGCTATAGTTACAATATTAATTTCAAACATATAACATCAACATGAACTTAGACATGTGTTATAAGAAAAGATTCAGTACAATGTATTTTGTAAAGACCGGTAAATTGATAAGGTGTTCAACAGAGAAGCACTCACCAGGATGCAGGTAAGGTGTCATGAGAAACTTCCTGCATGGATAGGCACTGTCCCCTAACACAATTCCATCCTCCAAACCTTTGAACAGAACAATTAAACAACAATTACAGAATGATCCTCTTCTAAATGTATATAATTTTTGGGGGAGATCAAAGGAACGTTCCCAGTGGGGTTCGAACCCATGACATCCAGTTCGCTAGGCGGACATCCATTACGCCACGGCGAATAACCTTTTATAAGTATACATTTATAAATGAGAAACAGGAACATGCAGAACAATAAATGAAATAGCATTAAAAAAAAAATCCATTTTAGAATATGCGCTTACCATGATGATGGGCTTCCAAATAATCAGATAGTACTGAGGTTCTGAAAACATGAGCATCATGAGTACTTCCAGGCCATGTGGCATTTATGCTGGTGAATACACCTGAAATATGATTACATAGAATATAATGTATGCAATTTAACTTTAGACATTCCGTTGCAGTAAATCATTCAAATAGTATGATACATCTTATTATTAAAATGTAGCAAGAAAATAATTCTTTGTAGCCTCTTTTACTGTATATTCATCCCCTTAAGAGTGAAATTGACTTTTTCTACTGAATGAAAAGAATTTCACCACAAGTGAGACATTTAATTAGACATTTTATATCTTTCCAACAAAAGTATGGCAAAATAATTTACAACGCACACCCTAGCAACCACTAATTTGTCTGTATCTTTCCTATCAATCTGTTCAATCAACATTTTTATAGGAAAACATAAATCTTTTGAAGTAATTTTGATATAATCATTAAAAAATATATCTTATAGACTAATAAACACAAAAACACTGTTTAAAAGTGAATATTTTCAAACTTATTGTTTTCTCTCTAACAAAATCTAAAATTCACATGTTTTTAACCAAAATAGAACATCTATGTTGTATGTTTTTTAAATAAGCATTACTTACTTAAGTTTTTTTTTAGAAAAATGTCATTATTACCAAAATAAGGGGGTGGATGAATTTATAGGGTTGGATGAATATAGAGGAAAGAAGGCTATTAGAATTCCCTGTCTTGTGCCTCTATAATACAAAGGATCAGACTATATTTTAACCATGAAACAGACTTTACCTATCTTTATTTAGAATCGTTACGTCATTTGAACTGAGTACATGTGAGTTTTTGGGCGCAAAATATGCATTACACTGTGGAAATTTGGACTTAAAGGACGTGTGTTAAAAGAAAAACTGAATAATAAAAATCGTACCAGATCATAAGTAAGTGTTACGGAATCTTTGATCTGGTGTGTAAAACAGCAGGATGCATATAAATATAAATAAATGGATTTATAAAATGAAGGGATACTCAAACTTGAAGGTAAGAACTAAAATTATGTTTTTAATTTTTGTGTACAAATTGATAAATACCTCGATGGTCGCACGTTGCCTGTACATTGACACTGTGATAGTGCTTTCTGTTCACATATTGCTCCTCGTGTTCATGGGGAGCAATGATGCGAACGTGTGTTCCGTCGATCGCCGCAATTACAGACGGAAATCCAGCGATTTTGAAAAAAATTCTGTTTAATAATTGATTTATGTCTGTCCGTCGTCGGGAATTTAATTGTTTGGTCTTTCAGGTCACACAGTTCGTCAGTTACTCTGGTCACTACCCTTGAAACCGTGGCAATGTCCACCCCAAAAGTATCCCCTATTAATTGCAAAAAATTTCCAGAAGCAAAAAATCTCAGTGTTATCAATATTTGCTGCCTCGGTGTCAAGGGTTGATTCCGTCCAGTTGGTCTCT
Organism: Dreissena polymorpha; assembly: GCF_020536995.1. Lineage (NCBI taxonomy): Eukaryota > Metazoa > Mollusca > Bivalvia > Myida > Dreissenidae > Dreissena > Dreissena polymorpha. The sequence continues at coordinate 49,318,514 of NC_068364.1, read as the reverse complement.
CAAGTCTATGTCCGATCAGTCGTTCTATGCGGTCAATGCTGTCAGGTGTAAATCTAAATCGTCGTCGTATTTCTTCAGGGTCGTCAGTTTCCGTAAATCTGTCTATTCGTCGAAATTGTCTTGGTCGTCTAGCGTTCGGTATGTCAAAGTCAGCCATTTTGTCAGCGCGTTCTTCATTTGGATAAAGATAACCGACGTCAAATATATTGGCTAAATCTTATCCAAAACTTAACCAGAACGTGAACCTTTTTGGATAACTATTTTTTTTATACAATCGCTAACCGAAAAAGATATCCTAAAATGGAAGATAACCAAAAGTTATCCGCTGGATAAGAGTTATCCATATTTATACAATTGGCTGCAGCTGTTTACAAGCAATCAAAATACAACACAATAAGTCATGCGACCGGGATAATTGACACGCAGAGATATCAATATCGTGTTTTGACATATAAGCACCTCAATTTCAACAATCAGTATCAATATGTGTTTCACCAAAATGCAAATTGTTCTAATCTTATGTCTTGTAAGTAAACTAGTAAATATTAGACGTGCGGTTTCAATATTAGTTGCAATTGTTAATTCCCTTCATAACTTACAATGTTAACCAGTTCATAAAACTATCGTCCAACTTCAATATTCTACCATTACTTATAAATTGTATAATGCATATATAATGCAGGTTATGAGCTTGTATATACGTTTTTGCTGAATTTATAAATATTGTTGTTTTCGCTGCTTTGAATAATGTTATGTATATGTATATAAATTGGGGCAAGGAAAATGCAAGCCATCTGTCATTTCCGGTATTTAAATACATGTACATGTATTGTGATCGACCATATTTAAGAAACAATTAATTTGTAAAAAAAATACATTTACCTTTCAACATTGAAAGGCAGTCCGCGCAGAAATATCATAATTGAATATGTATTCTAATAGCGAAAATAGGGGAAGAATATTCGGGAGCCGATTGCCTGAGTGACAAAGCAAACTGATGCCGATTTTCCAAGGGGACAATTTATTCGAGGGTCATTTGTCCTAGTGGACAAATTTACGAGGAACCCATTGTCCGGGAATGCCAAAAACGCAGGGAGCCGATTTGCCGGTTGCCAATTGTCTGGATACAATGTGTTTGGACCTTTTAACATGTTAACCTATTTGTAAGATAATTAAACATAATATGCAGGTTAACAAAACAATTAGTACTGTCCCCCTACTCTAGCTCTAACGGACATAAATTCAGTTCGGACGACTACCAACGTTTTGAGCTTCAAATGAGCTCATCCAATTTTATTAACAATTGAGATAGTAGTTTTATTAAATAAACACAATTTAGTATTTTCCATAGCATCGATACTTGAATCCAAAATAGATTATACACCAGTAGCACATGTGAAACTGCACAATAAAAATGCCACAAAGCAAATAACATTTGGGGCGGGCAGACGTTGCTAAATTATGTCTAGAGTGTCGTGTGTCATTTAAAGTTAAGTTATATAATTAAGCGTCAACAGTATTATTTACTGAAAGTTTTGTCGACAGAGCATCAAAACAGACTTTCGCCTGGTTTAAATTAATTCATTACACCGTGCGATAGTCTAATTTATTACCGAGTAATTATTCGTATCCCTGATTCGTTGAGATGTAACGTAACAACCAAATATCTGAACAGGATCATCACTCATTATTACATGAATGCTGAAACATACATGTCTTAAGGCGTGACAGTGTGCATGATGATGCACGTATATTTTGTTAAATTGGTCTTTTTGAATTAAGTTAGATAAATATATCCAATTGCACATCATGAACTACACTTAATTTTGTCAAGAACTCGACAATAGCAACGCAAAAATAACAGTAAAAAAACGAGAGCCAGCTTACATGCGCGAAGAAATAATAATAAACAAGAATCCGGGAGCCAAAACGCCCCGCATGCGCGTATGGGTGAATAATGGTTACACTAAACCTATATTTCCCACAGGCAAAAATGTCGCGTAATACGCTAAATAGGTTGCACCTGGCTCCGATCCTAATTAAAAGTCCCGGCCGAAACTAGGTCAGCCCGACAGGCAGTCGACGGCTGGTCAGCGTGCACTAGGTCTCTTCCGGGGGATAACTCTTGTTCGTCCGAAAGGGGCCCTTAAAGGGGCATACCCGCTCACTGGGAAATGACGCATACGAGATGAAGGCTAAATAGGCTGCATGCACGGGGCCGATCCTAATTAAAAGTCCCGGCCGAAACTAGTTCAGCCCGATGGGCAGTCGACGGCTGGTCAGCGTGCACTAGGTCTCTTCCGGGGGATAACTCTTGTTCGTCCGAAAGGGGCCCTTAAAGGGGCATACCCGCTCACAGGCAAAAATGTCGCGTAATACGCTAAATAGGTTGCACCTGGCTCCGATCCTAATTAAAAGTCCCGGCCGAAACTAGTTCAGCCCGATGGGGAGTCGACGGCTGGTCAGCGTGCACTAGGTCTCTTCCGGGGGATAACTCTTGTTCGTCCGAAAGGGGCCCTTAAAGGGGCATACCCGCTCACAGGCAAAAATGTCGCGTAATACGCTAAATAGGTTGCACCTGGCTCCGATCCTAATTAAAAGTCCCGGCCGAAACTAGGTCAGCCCGACAGGCAGTCGACGGCTGGTCAGCGTGCACTAGGTCTCTTCCGGGGGATAACTCTTGTTCGTCCGAAAGGGGCCCTTAAAGGGGCATACCCGCTCACTGGGAAATGACGCATACGAGATGAAGGCTAAATAGGCTGCATGCACGGGGCCGATCCTAATTAAAAGTCCCGGCCGAAACTAGTTCAGCCCGATGGGCAGTCGACGGCTGGTCAGCGTGCACTAGGTCTCTTCCGGGGGATAACTCTTGTTCGTCCGAAAGGGGCCCTTAAAGGGGCATACCCGCTCACAGGCAAAAATGTCGCGTAATACGCTAAATAGGTTGCACCTGGCTCCGATCCTAATTAAAAGTCCCGGCCGAAACTAGGTCAGCCCGACAGGCAGTCGACGGCTGGTCAGCGTGCACTAGGTCTCTTCCGGGGGATAACTCTTGTTCGTCCGAAAGGGGCCCTTAAAGGGGCATACCCGCTCACTGGGAAATGACGCATACGAGATGAAGGCTAAATAGGCTGCATGCACGGGGCCGATCCTAATTAAAAGTCCCGGCCGAAACTAGTTCAGCCCGATGGGCAGTCGACGGCTGGTCAGCGTGCACTAGGTCTCTTCCGGGGGATAACTCTTGTTCGTCCGAAAGGGGCCCTTAAAGGGGCATACCCGCTCACAGGCAAAAATGTCGCGTAATACGCTAAATAGGTTGCACCTGGCTCCGATCCTAATTAAAAAGTCCCGGCCGAAACTAGTTCAGCCCGATGGGGAGTCGACGGCTGGTCAGCGTGCACTAGGTCTCTTCCGGGGGATAACTCTTGTTCGTCCGAAAGGGGCCCTTAAAGGGGCATACCCGCTCACAGGCAAAAATGTCGCGTAATACGCTAAATAGGTTGCACCTGGCTCCGATCCTAATTAAAAGTCCCGGCCGAAACTAGGTCAGCCCGACAGGCAGTCGACGGCTGGTCAGCGTGCACTAGGTCTCTTCCGGGGGATAACTCTTGTTCGTCCGAAAGGGGCCCTTAAAGGGGCATACCCGCTCACTGGGAAATGACGCATACGAGATGAAGGCTAAATAGGCTGCATGCACGGGGCCGATCCTAATTAAAAGTCCCGGCCGAAACTAGTTCAGCCCGATGGGCAGTCGACGGCTGGTCAGCGTGCACTAGGTCTCTTCCGGGGGATAACTCTTGTTCGTCCGAAAGGGGCCCTTAAAGGGGCATACCCGCTCACAGGCAAAAATGTCGCGTAATACGCTAAATAGGTTGCACCTGGCTCCGATCCTAATTAAAAGTCCCGGCCGAAACTAGTTCAGCCCGATGGGGAGTCGACGGCTGGTCAGCGTGCACTAGGTCTCTTCCGGGGGATAACTCTTGTTCGTCCGAAAGGGGCCCTTAAAGGGGCATACCCGCTCACAGGCAAAAATGTCGCGTAATACGCTAAATAGGTTGCACCTGGCTCCGATCCTAATTAAAAGTCCCGGCCGAAACTAGGTCAGCCCGACAGGCAGTCGACGGCTGGTTAGCGTGCACTAGGTCTCTTCCGGGGGATAACTCTTGTTCGTCCGAAAGGGGCCCTTAAAGGGGCATACCCGCTCACTGGGAAATGACGCATACGAGATGAAGGCTAAATAGGCTGCATGCACGGGGCCGATCCTAATTAAAAGTCCCGGCCGAAACTAGTTCAGCCCGATGGGCAGTCGACGGCTGGTCAGCGTGCACTAGGTCTCTTCCGGGGGATAACTCTTGTTCGTCCGAAAGGGGCCCTTAAAGGGGCATACCCGCTCACAGGCAAAAATGTCGCGTAATACGCTAAATAGGTTGCACCTGGCTCCGATCCTAATTAAAAGTCCCGGCCGAAACTAGGTCAGCCCGACAGGCAGTCGACGGCTGGTCAGCGTGCACTAGGTCTCTTCCGGGGGATAACTCTTGTTCGTCCGAAAGGGGCCCTTAAAGGGGCATACCCGCTCACAGGCAAAAATGTCGCGTAATACGCTAAATATGTTGCACCTGGCTCCGATCCTAATTAAAAGTCCCGGCCGAAACTAGGTCAGCCCGACAGGCAGTCGACGGCTGGTCAGCGTGCACTAGGTCTCTTCCGGGGGATAACTCTTGTTCGTCCGAAAGGGGCCCTTAAAGGGGCATACCCGCTCACTGGGAAATGACGCATACGAGATGAAGGCTAAATAGGCTGCATGCACGGGGCCGATCCTAATTAAAAGTCCCGGCCGAAACTAGTTCAGCCCGATGGGCAGTCGACGGCTGGTCAGCGTGCACTAGGTCTCTTCCGGGGGATAACTCTTGTTCGTCCGAAAGGGGCCCTTAAAGGGGCATACCCGCTCACAGGCAAAAATGTCGCGTAATACGCTAAATAGGTTGCACCTGGCTCCGATCCTAATTAAAAGTCCCGGCCGAAACTAGGTCAGCCCGACAGGCAGTCGACGGCTGGTCAGCGTGCACTAGGTCTCTTCCGGGGGATAACTCTTGTTCGTCCGAAAGGGGCCCTTAAAGGGGCATACCCGCTCACTGGGAAATGACGCATACGAGATGAAGGCTAAATAGGCTGCATGCACGGGGCCGATCCTAATTAAAAGTCCCGGCCGAAACTAGTTCAGCCCGATGGGCAGTCGACGGCTGGTCAGCGTGCACTAGGTCTCTTCCGGGGGATAACTCTTGTTCGTCCGAAAGGGGCCCTTAAAGGGGCATACCCGCTCACAGGCAAAAATGTCGCGTAATACGCTAAATAGGTTGCACCTGGCTCCGATCCTAATTAAAAGTCCCGGCCGAAACTAGGTCAGCCCGACAGGCAGTCGACGGCTGGTCAGCGTGCACTAGGTCTCTTCCGGGGGATAACTCTTGTTCGTCCGAAAGGGGCCCTTAAAGGGGCATACCCGCTCACTGGGAAATGACGCATACGAGATGAAGGCTAAATAGGCTGCATGCACGGGGCCGATCCTAATTAAAAGTCCCGGCCGAAACTAGTTCAGCCCGATGGGCAGTCGACGGCTGGTCAGCGTGCACTAGGTCTCTTCCGGGGGATAACTCTTGTTCGTCCGAAAGGGGCCCTTAAAGGGGCATACCCGCTCACAGGCAAAAATGTCGCGTAATACGCTAAATAGGTTGCACCTGGCTCCGATCCTAATTAAAAGTCCCGGCCGAAACTAGTTCAGCCCGATGGGGAGTCGACGGCTGGTCAGCGTGCACTAGGTCTCTTCCGGGGGATAACTCTTGTTCGTCCGAAAGGGGCCCTTAAAGGGGCATACCCGCTCACAGGCAAAAATGTCGCGTAATACGCTAAATAGGTTGCACCTGGCTCCGATCCTAATTAAAAGTCCCGGCCGAAACTAGGTCAGCCCGACAGGCAGTCGACGGCTGGTCAGCGTGCACTAGGTCTCTTCCGGGGGATAACTCTTGTTCGTCCGAAAGGGGCCCTTAAAGGGGCATACCCGCTCACTGGGAAATGACGCATACGAGATGAAGGCTAAATAGGCTGCATGCACGGGGCCGATCCTAATTAAAAGTCCCGGCCGAAACTAGTTCAGCCCGATGGGCAGTCGACGGCTGGTCAGCGTGCACTAGGTCTCTTCCGGGGGATAACTCTTGTTCGTCCGAAAGGGGCCCTTAAAGGGGCATACCCGCTCACAGGCAAAAATGTCGCGTAATACGCTAAATAGGTTGCACCTGACTCCGATCCTAATTAAAAGTCCCGGCCGAAACTAGTTCAGCCCGATGGGGAGTCGACGGCTGGTCAGCGTGCACTAGGTCTCTTCCGGGGGATAACTCTTGTTCGTCCGAAAGGGGCCCTTAAAGGGGCATACCCGCTCACAGGCAAAAATGTCGCGTAATACGCTAAATAGGTTGCACCTGGCTCCGATCCTAATTAAAAGTCCCGGCCGAAACTAGGTCAGCCCGACAGGCAGTCGACGGCTGGTTAGCGTGCACTAGGTCTCTTCCGGGGGATAACTCTTGTTCGTCCGAAAGGGGCCCTTAAAGGGGCATACCCGCTCACTGGGAAATGACGCATACGAGATGAAGGCTAAATAGGCTGCATGCACGGGGCCGATCCTAATTAAAAGTCCCGGCCGAAACTAGTTCAGCCCGATGGGCAGTCGACGGCTGGTCAGCGTGCACTAGGTCTCTTCCGGGGGATAACTCTTGTTCGTCCGAAAGGGGCCCTTAAAGGGGCATACCCGCTCACAGGCAAAAATGTCGCGTAATACGCTAAATAGGTTGCACCTGGCTCCGATCCTAATTAAAAGTCCCGGCCGAAACTAGGTCAGCCCGACAGGCAGTCGACGGCTGGTCAGCGTGCACTAGGTCTCTTCCGGGGGATAACTCTTGTTCGTCCGAAAGGGGCCCTTAAAGGGGCATACCCGCTCACAGGCAAAAATGTCGCGTAATACGCTAAATAGGTTGCACCTGGCTCCGATCCTAATTAAAAGTCCCGGCCGAAACTAGGTCAGCCCGACAGGCAGTCGACGGCTGGTCAGCGTGCACTAGGTCTCTTCCGGGGGATAACTCTTGTTCGTCCGAAAGGGGCCCTTAAAGGGGCATACCCGCTCACTGGGAAATGACGCATACGAGATGAAGGCTAAATAGGCTGCATGCACGGGGCCGATCCTAATTAAAAGTCCCGGCCGAAACTAGTTCAGCCCGATGGGCAGTCGACGGCTGGTCAGCGTGCACTAGGTCTCTTCCGGGGGATAACTCTTGTTCGTCCGAAAGGGGCCCTTAAAGGGGCATACCCGCTCACAGGCAAAAATGTCGCGTAATACGCTAAATAGGTTGCACCTGGCTCCGATCCTAATTAAAAGTCCCGGCCGAAACTAGGTCAGCCCGACAGGCAGTCGACGGCTGGTCAGCGTGCACTAGGTCTCTTCCGGGGGATAACTCTTGTTCGTCCGAAAGGGGCCCTTAAAGGGGCATACCCGCTCACTGGGAAATGACGCATACGAGATGAAGGCTAAATAGGCTGCATGCACGGGGCCGATCCTAATTAAAAGTCCCGGCCGAAACTAGTTCAGCCCGATGGGCAGTCGACGGCTGGTCAGCGTGCACTAGGTCTCTTCCGGGGGATAACTCTTGTTCGTCCGAAAGGGGCCCTTAAAGGGGCATACCCGCTCACAGGCAAAAATGTCGCGTAATACGCTAAATAGGTTGCACCTGGCTCCGATCCTAATTAAAAGTCCCGGCCGAAACTAGTTCAGCCCGATGGGGAGTCGACGGCTGGTCAGCGTGCACTAGGTCTCTTCCGGGGGATAACTCTTGTTCGTCCGAAAGGGGCCCTTAAAGGGGCATACCCGCTCACAGGCAAAAATGTCGCGTAATACGCTAAATAGGTTGCACCTGGCTCCGATCCTAATTAAAAGTCCCGGCCGAAACTAGGTCAGCCCGACAGGCAGTCGACGGCTGGTCAGCGTGCACTAGGTCTCTTCCGGGGGATAACTCTTGTTCGTCCGAAAGGGGCCCTTAAAGGGGCATACCCGCTCACTGGGAAATGACGCATACGAGATGAAGGCTAAATAGGCTGCATGCACGGGGCCGATCCTAATTAAAAGTCCCGGCCGAAACTAGTTCAGCCCGATGGGCAGTCGACGGCTGGTCAGCGTGCACTAGGTCTCTTCCGGGGGATAACTCTTGTTCGTCCGAAAGGGGCCCTTAAAGGGGCATACCCGCTCACAGGCAAAAATGTCGCGTAATACGCTAAATAGGTTGCACCTGGCTCCGATCCTAATTAAAAGTCCCGGCCGAAACTAGGTCAGCCCGACAGGCAGTCGACGGCTGGTCAGCGTGCACTAGGTCTCTTCCGGGGGATAACTCTTGTTCGTCCGAAAGGGGCCCTTAAAGGGGCATACCCGCTCACTGGGAAATGACGCATACGAGATGAAGGCTAAATAGGCTGCATGCACGGGGCCGATCCTAATTAAAAGTCCCGGCCGAAACTAGTTCAGCCCGATGGGCAGTCGACGGCTGGTCAGCGTGCACTAGGTCTCTTCCGGGGGATAACTCTTGTTCGTCCGAAAGGGGCCCTTAAAGGGGCATACCCGCTCACAGGCAAAAATGTCGCGTAATACGCTAAATAGGTTGCACCTGGCTCCGATCCTAATTAAAAGTCCCGGCCGAAACTAGTTCAGCCCGATGGGGAGTCGACGGCTGGTCAGCGTGCACTAGGTCTCTTCCGGGGGATAACTCTTGTTCGTCCGAAAGGGGCCCTTAAAGGGGCATACCCGCTCACAGGCAAAAATGTCGCGTAATACGCTAAATAGGTTGCACCTGGCTCCGATCCTAATTAAAAGTCCCGGCCGAAACTAGGTCAGCCCGACAGGCAGTCGACGGCTGGTCAGCGTGCACTAGGTCTCTTCCGGGGGATAACTCTTGTTCGTCCGAAAGGGGCCCTTAAAGGGGCATACCCGCTCACTGGGAAATGACGCATACGAGATGAAGGCTAAATAGGCTGCATGCACGGGGCCGATCCTAATTAAAAGTCCCGGCCGAAACTAGTTCAGCCCGATGGGCAGTCGACGGCTGGTCAGCGTGCACTAGGTCTCTTCCGGGGGATAACTCTTGTTCGTCCGAAAGGGGCCCTTAAAGGGGCATACCCGCTCACAGGCAAAAATGTCGCGTAATACGCTAAATAGGTTGCACCTGGCTCCGATCCTAATTAAAAGTCCCGGCCGAAACTAGTTCAGCCCGATGGGGAGTCGACGGCTGGTCAGCGTGCACTAGGTCTCTTCCGGGGGATAACTCTTGTTCGTCCGAAAGGGGCCCTTAAAGGGGCATACCCGCTCACAGGCAAAAATGTCGCGTAATACGCTAAATAGGTTGCACCTGGCTCCGATCCTAATTAAAAGTCCCGGCCGAAACTAGGTCAGCCCGACAGGCAGTCGACGGCTGGTTAGCGTGCACTAGGTCTCTTCCGGGGGATAACTCTTGTTCGTCCGAAAGGGGCCCTTAAAGGGGCATACCCGCTCACTGGGAAATGACGCATACGAGATGAAGGCTAAATAGGCTGCATGCACGGGGCCGATCCTAATTAAAAGTCCCGGCCGAAACTAGTTCAGCCCGATGGGCAGTCGACGGCTGGTCAGCGTGCACTAGGTCTCTTCCGGGGGATAACTCTTGTTCGTCCGAAAGGGGCCCTTAAAGGGGCATACCCGCTCACAGGCAAAAATGTCGCGTAATACGCTAAATAGGTTGCACCTGGCTCCGATCCTAATTAAAAGTCCCGGCCGAAACTAGGTCAGCCCGACAGGCAGTCGACGGCTGGTCAGCGTGCACTAGGTCTCTTCCGGGGGATAACTCTTGTTCGTCCGAAAGGGGCCCTTAAAGGGGCATACCCGCTCACAGGCAAAAATGTCGCGTAATACGCTAAATAGGTTGCACCTGGCTCCGATCCTAATTAAAAGTCCCGGCCGAAACTAGGTCAGCCCGACAGGCAGTCGACGGCTGGTCAGCGTGCACTAGGTCTCTTCCGGGGGATAACTCTTGTTCGTCCGAAAGGGGCCCTTAAAGGGGCATACCCGCTCACTGGGAAATGACGCATACGAGATGAAGGCTAAATAGGCTGCATGCACGGGGCCGATCCTAATTAAAAGTCCCGGCCGAAACTAGTTCAGCCCGATGGGCAGTCGACGGCTGGTCAGCGTGCACTAGGTCTCTTCCGGGGGATAACTCTTGTTCGTCCGACAGGGGCCCTTAAAGGGGCATACCCGCTCACAGGCAAAAATGTCGCGTAATAGGCTAAATAGGTTGCACCTGGCTCCGATCCTAATTAAAAGTCCCGGCCGAAACTAGGTCAGCCCGACAGGCAGTCGACGGCTGGTCAGCGTGCACTAGGTCTCTTCCGGGGGATAACTCTTGTTCGTCCGAAAGGGGCCCTTAAAGGGGCATACCCGCTCACTGGGAAATGACGCATACGAGATGAAGGCTAAATAGGCTGCATGCACGGGGCCGATCCTAATTAAAAGTCCCGGCCGAAACTAGTTCAGCCCGATGGGCAGTCGACGGCTGGTCAGCGTGCACTAGGTCTCTTACGGGGGATAACTCTTGTTCGTCCGACAGGGGCCCTTAAAGGGGCATACCCGCTCACAGGCAAAAATGTCGCGTAATAGGCTAAATAGGTTGCACCTGGCTCCGATCCTAATTAAAAGTCCCGGCCGAAACTAGGTCAGCCCGACAGGCAGTCGACGGCTGGTCAGCGTGCACTAGGTCTCTTCCGGGGGATAACTCTTGTTCGTCCGAAAGGGGCCCTTAAAGGGGCATACCCGCTCACTGGGAAATGACGCATACGAGATGAAGGCTAAATAGGCTGCATGCACGGGGCCGATCCTAATTAAAAGTCCCGGCCGAAACTAGTTCAGCCCGATGGGCAGTCGACGGCTGGTCAGCGTGCACTAGGTCTCTTACGGGGGATAACTCTTGTTCGTCCGACAGGGGCCCTTAAAGGGGCATACCCGCTCACAGGCAAAAATGTCGCGTAATAGGCTAAATAGGTTGCACCTGGCTCCGATCCTAATTAAAAGTCCCGGCCGAAACTAGGTCAGCCCGACAGGCAGTCGACGGCTGGTCAGCGTGCACTAGGTCTCTTCCGGGGGATAACTCTTGTTCGTCCGAAAGGGGCCCTTAAAGGGGCATACCCGCTCACTGGGAAATGACGCATACGAGATGAAGGCTAAATAGGCTGCATGCACGGGGCCGATCCTAATTAAAAGTCCCGGCCGAAACTAGTTCAGCCCGATGGGCAGTCGACGGCTGGTCAGCGTGCACTAGGTCTCTTACGGGGGATAACTCTTGTTCGTCCGACAGGGGCCCTTAAAGGGGCATACCCGCTCACAGGCAAAAATGTCGCGTAATAGGCTAAATAGGTTGCACCTGGCTCCGATCCTAATTAAAAGTCCCGGCCGAAACTAGGTCAGCCCGACAGGCAGTCGACGGCTGGTCAGCGTGCACTAGGTCTCTTCCGGGGGATAACTCTTGTTCGTCCGAAAGGGGCCCTTAAAGGGGCATACCCGCTCACTGGGAAATGACGCATACGAGATGAAGGCTAAATAGGCTGCATGCACGGGGCCGATCCTAATTAAAAGTCCCGGCCGAAACTAGTTCAGCCCGATGGGCAGTCGACGGCTGGTCAGCGTGCACTAGGTCTCTTACGGGGGATAACTCTTGTTCGTCCGACAGGGGCCCTTAAAGGGGCATACCCGCTCACAGGCAAAAATGTCGCGTAATACGCTAAATAGGTTGCACCTGGCTCCGATCCTAATTAAAAGTCCCGGCCGAAACTAGGTCAGCCCGATAGGGCAGTCGACGGCTGGTCAGCGTGCACTAGGTCTCTTCCGGGGGATAACTCTTGTTCGTCCGAAAGGGGCCCTTAAAGGGGCATACCCGCTCACAGGCAAAAATGTCGCGTAATACGCTAAATAGGTTGCACCTGGCTCCGATCCTAATTAAAAGTCCCGGCCGAAACTAGGTCAGCCCGACAGGCAGTCGACGGCTGGTCAGCGTGCACTAGGTCTCTTCCGGGGGATAACTCTTGTTCGTCCGAAAGGGGCCCTTAAAGGGGCATACCCGCTCACTGGGAAATGACGCATACGAGATGAAGGCTAAATAGGCTGCATGCACGGGGCCGATCCTAATTAAAAGTCCCGGCCGAAACTAGTTCAGCCCGATGGGCAGTCGACGGCTGGTCAGCGTGCACTAGGTCTCTTCCGGGGGATAACTCTTGTTCGTCCGAAAGGGGCCCTTAAAGGGGCATACCCGCTCACAGGCAAAAATGTCGCGTAATACGCTAAATAGGTTGCACCTGGCTCCGATCCTAATTAAAAGTCCCGGCCGAAACTAGGTCAGCCCGACAGGCAGTCGACGGCTGGTCAGCGTGCACTAGGTCTCTTCCGGGGGATAACTCTTGTTCGTCCGAAAGGGGCCCTTAAAGGGGCATACCCGCTCACTGGGAAAATGACGCATACGAGATGAAGGCTAAATAGGCTGCATGCACGGGCCGATCCTAATTAAAAGTCCCGGCCGAAACTAGTTCAGCCCGATGGGCAGTCGACGGCTGGTCAGCGTGCACTAGGTCTCTTCCGGGGGATAACTCTTGTTCGTCCGAAAGGGGCCCTTAAAGGGGCATACCCGCTCACAGGCAAAAATGTCGCGTAATACGCTAAATAGGTTGCACCTGGCTCCGATCCTAATTAAAAGTCCCGGCCGAAACTAGTTCAGCCCGATGGGCAGTCGACGGCTGGTCAGCGTGCACTAGGTCTCTTACGGGGGATAACTCTTGTTCGTCCGAAAGGGGCCCTTAAAGGGGCATACCCGCTCACAGGCAAAAATGTCGCGTAATACGGCTAAATAGGTTGCACCTGGCTCCGATCCTAATTAAAAGTCCCGGCCGAAACTAGGTCAGCCCGACAGGCAGTCGACGGCTGGTCAGCGTGCACTAGGTCTCTTCCGGGGGATAACTCTTGTTCGTCCGAAAGGGGCCCTTAAAGGGGCATACCCGCTCACTGGGAAATGACGCATACGAGATGAAGGCTAAATAGGCTGCATGCACGGGGCCGATCCTAATTAAAAGTCCCGGCCGAAACTAGTTCAGCCCGATGGGCAGTCGACGGCTGGTCAGCGTGCACTAGGTCTCTTCCGGGGGATAACTCTTGTTCGTCCGAAAGGGGCCCTTAAAGGGGCATACCCGCTCACAGGCAAAAATGTCGCGTAATACGGCTAAATAGGTTGCACCTGGCTCCGATCCTAATTAAAAGTCCCGGCCGAAACTAGGTCAGCCCGAATGGGCAGTCGACGGCTGGTCAGCGTGCACTAGGTCTCTTCCGGGGGATAACTCTTGTTCGTCCGAAAGGGGCCCTTAAAGGGGCATACCCGCTCACTAGGGCAAAATGTACGCGTAAGATGACGCTAAATAGGCTGATGCACCTGGCTCCGATCCTAATTAAAAGTCCCGGCCGAAACTAGTTCAGCCCGACGGGCAGTCGACGGCTGGTTCAGCGTGCACTAGGTCTCTTCCGGGGGATAACTCTTGTTCGTCCGAAAGGGGCCCTTAAAGGGGCATACCCGCTCACTGGCAAAATGTCGCGATACGAGATAGGCTAAATAGGCTGCATCCTGGCTCCGATCCTAATTAAAAGTCCCGGCCGAAACTAGGTTCAGCCCGACATGGCAGTCGACGGCTGGTCAGCGTGCACTAGGTCTCTTCCGGGGGATAACTCTTGTTCGTCCGAAAGGGGCCCTTAAAGGGGCATACCCGCTCACAGGCAAAATGTCGCGTAATACGCTAAATAGGTATGCACCTGGCTCCGATCCTAATTAAAGTCCCGGCCGAAACTAGGTCAGCCCGACAGGGCAGTCGACGGCTGGTCAGCGTGCACTAGGTCTCTTCCGGGGGATAACTCTTGTTCGTCCGAAAGGGGCCCTTAAAGGGGCATACCCGCTCACAGGCAAAAATGTCGCGTAATACGCTAAATAGGTTGCACCTGGCTCCGATCCTAATTAAAAGTCCCGGCCGAAACTAGGTCAGCCCGACAGGCAGTCGACGGCTGGTCAGCGTGCACTAGGTCTCTTCCGGGGGATAACTCTTGTTCGTCCGAAAGGGGCCCTTAAAGGGGCATACCCGCTCACTGGGAAATGACGCATACGAGATGAAGGCTAAATAGGCTGCATGCACGGGGCCGATCCTAATTAAAAGTCCCGGCCGAAACTAGTTCAGCCCGATGGGCAGTCGACGGCTGGTCAGCGTGCACTAGGTCTCTTCCGGGGGATAACTCTTGTTCGTCCGAAAGGGGCCCTTAAAGGGGCATACCCGCTCACAGGCAAAAATGTCGCGTAATACGCTAAATAGGTTGCACCTGGCTCCGATCCTAATTAAAAGTCCCGGCCGAAACTAGGTCAGCCCGACAGGCAGTCGACGGCTGGTCAGCGTGCACTAGGTCTCTTCCGGGGGATAACTCTTGTTCGTCCGAAAGGGGCCCTTAAAGGGGCATACCCGCTCACTGGGAAATGACGCATACGAGATGAAGGCTAAATAGGCTGCATGCACGGGGCCGATCCTAATTAAAAGTCCCGGCCGAAACTAGTTCAGCCCGATGGGCAGTCGACGGCTGGTCAGCGTGCACTAGGTCTCTTCCGGGGGATAACTCTTGTTCGTCCGACAGGGGCCCTTAAAGGGGCATACCCGCTCACAGGCAAAAATGTCGCGTAATACGCTAAATAGGTTGCACCTGGCTCCGATCCTAATTAAAAGTCCGGCCGAAACTAGTTCAGCCCGATGGGGAGCTCGACGGCTGGTCAGCGTGCACTAGGTCTCTTCCGGGGATAACTCTTGTTCGTCCGAAGGGGCCTTAAAGGGGCATACCCGCTCACAGGCAAAATGTCGGCGTAATACGCTAAATAGGTTTGACCCTGGCTCCGATCCTAATTAAAAGTCCCGGCCGAAACTAGGTCACCCGCAGGGCAGTCGACGGCTGGTCAGCGCTGCACTAGGTCTCTCGGGGGATAACTCTTGTTCGTCCGAAAGGGGCCCCTTAAAGGGGCATACCCGCTCACTGGGAAATGACGCATACGAGATGAAGGATAAATAGGCTGCATGCACGGGGCCGATCCTAATTAAAAGTCCCGGCCGAAACTAGTTCAGCCCGATGGCAGTCGACGGCTGGTCAGCGTGCACTAGGTTCTTCCGGGGGATAACTCTTGTTCGTCCGAAAGGGGCCCTTAAAGGGGCATACCCGCTCACAGGCAAAAATGTCGCGTAATACGCTAAATAGGTTGCACCTGGCTCCGATCCTAATTAAAAGTCCCGGCCGAAACTAGGTCAGACCGATGGGGAGTCGACGGCTGGTCAGCGTGCACTAGGTCTCTTCCGGGGGATAACTCTTGTTCGTCCGAAAGGGGCCCTTAAAGGGGCATACCCGCTCACAGGCAAAAATGTCGCGTAATACGCTAAATAGGTTGCACCTGGCTCCGATCCTAATTAAAAGTCCCGGCCGAAACTAGGTCAGCCCGACAGGCAGTCGACGGCTGGTCAGCGTGCACTAGGTCTCTTCCGGGGGATAACTCTTGTTCGTCCGAAAGGGGCCCTTAAAGGGGCATACCCGCTCACTGGGAAATGACGCATACGAGATGAAGGCTAAATAGGCTGCATGCACGGGGCCGATCCTAATTAAAAGTCCCGGCCGAAACTAGTTCAGCCCGATGGGCAGTCGACGGCTGGTCAGCGTGCACTAGGTCTCTTCCGGGGGATAACTCTTGTTCGTCCGAAAGGGGCCCTTAAAGGGGCATACCCGCTCACAGGCAAAAATGTCGCGTAATACGCTAAATAGGTTGCACCTGGCTCCGATCCTAATTAAAAGTCCCGGCCGAAACTAGTTCAGCCCGATGGGGAAGTCGACGGCTGGTCAGCGTGCACTAGGTCTCTTCCGGGGGATAACTCTTGTTCGTCCGAAAGGGGCCCTTAAAGGGGCATACCCGCTCACAGGCAAAAATGTCGCGTAATACGCTAAATAGGTTGCACCTGGCTCCGATCCTAATTAAAAGTCCCGGCCGAAACTAGGTCAGCCCGACAGGCAGTCGACGGCTGGTCAGCGTGCACTAGGTCTCTTCCGGGGGATAACTCTTGTTCGTCCGAAAGGGGCCCTTAAAGGGGCATACCCGCTCACTGGGAAATGACGCATACGAGATGAAGGCTAAATAGGCTGCATGCACGGGGGCCGATCCTAATTAAAAGTCCGGCCGAAACTAGTTCAGCCCGATGGGCAGTCGACGGCTGGTCAGCGTGCACTAGGTCTCTTCCGGGGGATAACTCTTGTTCGTCCGAAAGGGGCCCTTAAAGGGCATACCCGCTCACAGGCAAAAATGTCGCGTAATACGCTAAATAGGTTGCACCTGGCTCCGATCCTAATTAAAAAGTCCCGGCCGAAACTAGGTCAGCCCGAAAGGCAGTCGACGGCTGGTCAGCGTGCACTAGGTCTCTTCCGGGGGATAACTCTTGTTCGTCCGAAAGGGGCCCTTAAAGGGGCATACCCGCTCACTGGGAAATGACGCATACGAGATGAAGGCTAAATAGGCTGCATGCGTGGGGCCGATCCTAATTAAAAGTCCCGGCCGAAACTAGTTCAGCCCGATGGGCAGTCGACGGCTGGTCAGCGTGCACTAGGTCTCTTCCGGGGGATAACTCTTGTTCGTCCGAAAGGGGCCCTTAAAGGGGCATACCGCTCACAGGCAAAAAATGTCGCGTAATACGCTAAATAGGTTGCACCTGGCTCCGATCCTAATTAAAAGTCCCGGCCGAAACTAGTTCAGCCCGATGGGGAGTCGACGGCTGGTCAGCGTGCACTAGGTCTCTTCCCGGGGGATAAACTCTTGTTCGTCCGAAAGGGCCCTTAAAGGGGCATACCCGCTCACAGGCAAAAATGTCGCGTAATACGCTAATAGGTGCACCTGGCTCCGATCCTAATTAAAAGTCCCGGCCGAAACTAGGTCAGCCCGACAGGCAGTCGACGGCTGGTCAGCGTGCACTAGGTCTCTTCCGGGGGATAACTCTTGTTCGTCCGAAGGGGCCCTTAAAGGGCATACCCGCTCACTGGGAAATGACGCATACGAGATGAAGGCTAAATAGGCTGCATGCACGGGCCGATCCTAATTAAAAGTCCCGGCCGAAACTAGTTCAGCCCGATGGCAGTCGACGGCTGGTCAGCGTGCACTAGGTCTCTTCCGGGGGATAACTCTTGTTCGTCCGAAAGGGGCCCTTAAAGGGGCATACCCGCTCA